>NC_142516.1:181635000-181812500 GCF_057876585.1 Rhinolophus sinicus
GTCATGGTTAGCATGATTTTTCCTCCTTCATTTACATAATTTTATTCTTCTTTGTTCCATTTTTTTAACTTACATTTCAAGGCATTGGACTCATTTGGTCACGTCATTAAGAAGTGCTGGATCCACGATTTTATTATTTGATTATTGAGTGTTTTGCACACTCTGAAGCAAATTAATATTCCATCGTTGCTGCCCACTGCTAGACACTGAATGCAGATAGAACATATTATGCGTTAGACTAGTTAAGAGGTTTTAAATTAGATTTCTGACTTGAAAATTTGAATAAGAAACTAATAGAACACAAAATGAAGCAGAGGGAAAATTAGATTAATTATCTACATCATTCAGTGTGAACGGCTGCTGATGTATTGTGTTGCTGAGTGGTATTTTGGTACTAAAATGTACCTTAGTTTTGCCTACATTAAGTTGCTGTAATTCTTGTGAAAACACATATACATGTTTACAGATCATAGTATCCTGGAGTATTTTTTAAAATCAAATATATTTAAATAGGTCATTCCTATTCTGTCTCCCTCTCTCTAATTAAGAATATTTGAGTTTGTGATTAATCCAGATAATTATTTTGTATAATTTCCTCCATTATTGTTCGAATGTATTAGTTCAAGATACTGTATACTAAATGTAAAGACATATATTTTTTCTAGTCAATTTTATTCTCTAACCCTCTCAAAAGATGTTATATCCTATTCACCCAAAGAAAATGCCAAAGAATAATGGCATCTGCAGAATTGCACATTTCTCTGTAACAACAAAGGCCAGGCTGTCTTGATGGATTCCTGAGGCTACTTCCTCTTTTTTTAGGGAATCCAGGCAAACTGAACCCATCCTCCTGCAAATCAGGTTCAGTTCCAAGGCTTTAAATTCCTATATCACGTGTGCATGTGTGTGTGTGTGTGTGTGTGTGTGTGTGTGTGTGTGTGTCTTTTGCTCTTGTTTAGTCTTCGCTAATGGCAATGACATTCATATTTAACTGAAATCATTCCTGCTGGTCTATCCAACATGCCTGAATAAACATCCACCTGTTCCTCATAAATGACATCAGGTGCTCATTCTGTGTGACAAGCTATATTTTAATTTCAAATATTCATATTTTTTATATACTTAACCTAGGTAGGGTTAGATTGCCATAATGCCCTCTGGTCGGTAGAATAGTGGGATAATCAGGAAGAGGGTTTGCAATTTCTGTTTGATAATGAGTGAAGCATGACAATTATTATTGACATAATTAAAATATAAACACAAGATAGTTTCTAGTTAAGATTTTATTTAGAATTTTATGGATTAATTATATAAATTCAGAGTTAGTGACAACCTGCTTATCTCTCTAGGAAACAACCAAGTGATTGTAAATCATCTGTTATTCTTTTTCAGGTTATTGGCATTTTTATATAATTTAATTATTTTCAATAACTGTAACCTTTCAGTTTAAATATCAACTGATTAAAATAAAATGATAAAGACTTATTTTCCAGAGAAAGGAAGGTAGAAATATATGGATTATACAGATTATTATTTTTTTAAAGCACAAATGCAGCATTCGGGGATAACACAAAGTATCAGAACATCAAATGGAACTATCACAAACCAGAAATTTTACCCTCTATCAAGCTTTCCTGTTAATTGTAAGTGATACCTAAAGACAATTTTCAGGAAAAGCAGGGTGAGATCTGGGGATGCCTCTACACGTCCTCAGGTCTTATCCTGCCTTATCAGGACACACTCAGGCCAAGATTAATACATTGAAAATCTAAGTTCTATGTGCATCACCATGACTTAAAATAGAAATGTTCAACCCTGAAACATCCTCCATTTATGCTCAGATAGTTGCACAGCTTATGTGATACTTTCTATACATTACATGCCTCAACATTACATGACTCCAGGTTTGCCTACAAGGTATTCTATGGAGATGGAGACTAGACTATTCTGGTGAAATCTTTCCATACACAAGCACGCTTCAGCTACAAAAAAACATTTGTGTGATTGGAAGGAATTCTGTCATTAGCATGTGTCTGTGAAGATTTGACTGGATTATCATTTTTAAATTATTTCCAGGGGACATTCTCCTTCTTCTACCACAATTATAAAATGAAAGAAGATGAAGATTTCAGACTTGTTGTTAACAATTTATAGGTAGCTTTGCCATTTGTGGTTGTTTGCTATGTGAAGGATTTGGAGGAAAGAAGAATAAATAATATGTGGAGAGCTTATAGCAATGCCCAATGCAGAATATGTCCTGCATATGTGGTAACTATTTGTAATGTTATTGTTATCATGTTAAATACAAATAGTTCTCATTTCTATAAACATTTAAAATAAAATACCTATAATTATAGTAGTCTTTTAAAATCTGCAAACATTTTATGAGTCGATGCAAAATGTAAATTTCCTTATAGATAAGAATAGAAGAGGCTGAGCATGATGTTTGATAATGAAGAACAGTTTTTATTAATCAGATATCAGTTTTAAATGCTACCGACAATAAAACAATATCTTCTTCAGGTGCCACTTGAGACGTAATTTTCATAAGCTCATGAGACTTATTAAATATATGCAAAACATCCATACATGGTGGCTATTATTCTTAAGAATTTGAACTATTCTAAGGAAACTATCATTATCATAAGTGTTTAAAATTTGTGATTTCCTCTGTTTAGAACTTAACGAACTATAGGCTGTCAATATACTGGAGGCAAAACTATCTTACTATTAGTTCAAATAATGAATATTTTATGAACAGAGAAAATATGTGCAATGATTTTTACAAATATCTACTTTAACCTTTACAAATAATGTTTTTAAAATATTTGTGAATTACAAGCTATTATTAAGTGAGAAAAAAAAGATGTTAACGGCAGTGAAAGCACAACAAAGAAAGAAAACAGATTGGCACAAGCCAACCGTACTGGGGAAAGTACACAGTTTATATGGTTCATTGGTCAGAACAAAAAATGGCTGAACCTGCACTGTCCTGGCTGAAATGTTCTCTTACAAAAAGAAAAGTAGCATTAGACTTCCTAGGCCCGAATTTATTTTTCTATTACATCAGAACTTATTTAATAAGCATAAAAGAACTTTAACCAATAAATTAATGTGATAGTTTCCTTGATTACCTTTAATTTTTAGACTAGCAGTCACTAAGTAAAGATATTTTGAACAATTAGAATGCTTTTCTAGGTTAAATGCTCTAGAGAGTGACATAAAAAAAAATGATTCTGTTTAGTGACTGAAAATAAAAGCTGACATCTGGTTTATGTATTCAAATTGGTAACATAACTACACAGAAAAAAATAAAAAACATTTTCTTTTATTACTAAATTTATTGGGGTGACAGTGTTTCACATGGTAAACACACAATGGGATATATAGAAAGAGATAATGCATAATAGAAATGTATACTTGAAACCTATATAATTTTACTATTTTCACCCCAAACATTTTAATTTAAAATTAATGATTTTTTTCCCATTACATTTGGAAGTTTTCAACCTTTCAATCTTTAATATGTTTATCATAGCACTTTGAAAGGTTTTTTCTTTTCTTTTTTTGTTTTTCTTTCCTAATATGACATTTAGGCTACCTCGAAGGTAGTTTCTATTGCCTGCTTTACGAGTATTTTTCTTTGCATAGGCACAGTTTTCCTGTTTTATATGTACGAGTCGGGTGAGGTTTTTGGTTTTTTTTTAATTGAAAACTGTTTGCTTGTTTATTTGTTTCATGATTTTAATTGACTCAATGAAATCTATTTTCCCTGCAGAGTTTTTTGAGTACAGTATTTCCCTGATACCAAACCATGAAAAGACTGAAAATAACAAATCAAAGAATTTAAGCATGCCACACTTAATTTTTAAATATTTTGCATATCTATCAATCTATGTATCAATCTATTTATGAATTTATAAATGTGCATATATTTTTTTCTAAATTTTTTTCTTTATTTATAAGGTTCGAAGCAACAGTATCCCAGTAGGAATAAATGCATGTAGCTCCCAGATGTTGGTTCATAATATAATTACCCACTAAAAAGATCCAAGATTATGAGGACAAATGGTTTAGACAAGTTCTGGTTCATGACAGTTCTAAGTAAGCTATTAGTACCTTTCTGTGCCAGACTCTAGTACTCAGAGACTAAAGGAATTTTCAAAGGACTCAGATGAAAGTGCCGTGGTATTCACAACAGCCCCATTAGAGCATTAAATGAGTCTAATTAATTAAAAATATTAAATATAAGTCAATGACTCCATAGCGATACGCAAAGATGGATAAAAAAAGACTCACATTATACCATTTGAAATACCTATGACACCACATGTTTTTTGAGAAAATTGGTAATTAAAGGGAAAAAAGGAACCATTTACCCCACCTTTTTAGGAAGATAATATTTGATGCTGGAAAACCTATCCATCTATTCATGACTTTCTTTAATCTATTCATATTATTATTATTATTATTATTATCATTATTATTATTAACCTCTTAGGTTGGAATTATTCAAGGTTATATAGGTTCAGAAATGGTAGGCCATATTCTGCTTTCCCTCAAAAAAGAAATAAAAGAAGGAAAGAAGAAAGGAAGGAAGACAAAATGAATAAAATTCATATGATTATGAATTAAAATTCATGTAATGCATATAATTGTGTGCAAGAAATAAAGGGATATTAATAGTTCTGCACAACATCAGTAAAGGTTTAGGGAAATAATGGTCCTTATAAAAAGCACATCTCTCTATTTCCTGCTAGTACAAACCAGGCCATTTATACGCACTCACATGCATATGAGGAAATATTTTAATGACCATAAGCATTACATAGAGTCATAAAATTGTCAAGTACTCATTTTTTCAAATTAATGACTATTAAAAACACTGAGAAAAAGAGGGAAATAAGAAGATAATTTCCTAATGACCAAGGAAACCTCCTTTCAAAATCCGTAAGCTGATTTTCTCCAAAACAAACAAAAATGTAGTTTTTTGTTTTTTTTTAATAAAATCTATTCAGTATTTAATATGAAACTGCTGTTCATATTGTCACTAATGTATTATTATAGTACTAAGCATTAAAGTTTATAGACAGAGACTGCTCTGGCCTCCTGTTGGTCTTGCCAGAGATCATATTTCCTGACACAATGGGTAATCCTCTTCATTGTAAGAAGCAACTAGACCAGTGAAACCAAAAAACAGAACCTAAGGTGAAAAGTTACAACAGTCTTTGAAGAGAAGTTTCTATCTGCCCCTAAAGGCAGGTCCATTTCCTGGATTTCCAAGTTATCTGAGCCAATTAAGTCCCCTTTTGTTTTACGTATATGGACTTGAATTTTGGTCACTGGTACCAGCAGATTCCTGACTTACAAAGCAAGCTGTGCAGATTTTACTGAAATTGTGTGGCAGAGGGAGTTCCAAAGACAAGAAAGTCTAATATTAATTAGTGTGAGGAGACTAATGAAACAAAGATATAAGAGGGAGATGGAGCAGTTGGATACCCAGAGTATTTCAGGATATGTGTGGAGAAGAGAATGATTTAATCTACGTTTTAAATTAAATTTTGCATTATTAAGAGGGTTATAACCCTATCCTCTGTATCTGTAGCTGAAGATTTAGTGAAATCATCCCACAAAGTGGTAAGTGTCGGTTGGCAAGTGGGCTGTGGAGAGAAAATCTTTTATTTGACAAAAAAATTCTTAATAGAAATTGTGATCCAAATACTTGATTCATTTTGAGAAGCACTTTAAGACTGGTTACATTATTGAGAAAAAAAAAAAAAATCGGGGGGAGGGGTGAAAGTATTCCATTTTAACAGAGAGGTACTGGAAGCATATATTTAAATGACTCTGAAGGAAAATCTTTGTTAGGCAGAAATATTCAGTGTTTGAAAAAGCCCATTATGACTAAACTCACAAATCAAGAACATTTACTGTGAAGGTTAATGTACTATATATTACTTATTCAACAACATTCAGCCATTGTCAAAGATTTTGAAATTGAGCTAGATGTTTCATACACAAGAAAATACATTACTTTGAAATACCCACACACTTCAGAATACATAAGGGTGAAATCCAAGGTAAGACACTTGCTATATTATTTGTTGTTCTGTATTAGGAGCACGAGGAGTTTTGCATATTCATATAATTGTGTGCATGAATATTAAAAGAGACTTTTACATTGACATCTTATTAGATTACCGCCAGCAAAGTCAAAAAGGAAAATTTGAAAATGGTTAATATATAGCTTCTATGTTGATCATTACCAGAGAAGGTTATTATTACCTGACTTTGAACCAAAATATGCCTTTTTAACATTCTGCACCATTGTCATAGCCAGTTAAAACATACAAAAGAAAAGACTTATAAGGATACATGACAAAAGAAAATCAGTGCAGAAAAAGATAAAAGGATTGTTTCTTCTGTTGGTTTTTAGTTCTAAGCCATCTACTCCTAACTTTTATTTACAGCAAGTAATTAACATGAAGCCTGTTCCGTAGTGGCACATGAAGTGTAATTTTCTGAATCTGGGGTATGAAGGACAGTGCACAATTCCTATTTAAACATATAAAAGCTTCACCTTTCAGCTATATAATGTGTTAAAAAGCAGGTGACCTGGATCCCTTTAGTCGTTTCTTCTTATAAAATTATTTAAATCTTATAGATTTACATGAGAGAACTACAGCTTATCTAGATCTCATAATACCAGAAACACAATTAGTTTGGGCAAAGCAATATGAACAACTTTCTATTTGGGATGATTTGTTGCACTATCACTAAAAATGCTGATATATTGCAGCTCAGAAGGTGAAATTTATCTTAGATAGTACTGATAAAGCAGCAGAAAGTGACATTACCTTAAACTTGCTTCACTGATTCCCATCAAAAGAGTCTTAAGGGGATTTAAGGTAACCCTCAATCTTCCCATCCTTTGTAGAAGAAATTTATCAGAACTCTGTTGTGACTTAGATACATGTTCCCTTTCCTAAGGAAAGTTCCTTCACTGCCCAGTAATGCATCTCCCAAGTGGAGTCATAAATCTTATTTGGAGAGTGGAGCTACAGTCGGAACCAAGTAAGAGACTGGGAATTTGTACTCCTTTGGGCTAGAGTGTTGTATAGTTAGTTATGCAGTTTATTTTTGTGTTACGGGACTCGTTCACACAAATGTGATTAAATGTGTGCAATTATTTCCCCGAAGAACAACTTCAACAACAAATTAAGACTTACTATATTTTTGAAGTGATTGAAAATTATTATAAACATTTTTTTTAGTTAACTAACACAATTGAAGGCTCAAAACAAATGTTGTTCCAAGAGACACTGAAGGGAAAACGGGCTGTTAGAGTACGCCAGACACTTGGGGCCCATCTAAGGCCACTGGATCTAATCAAGGGCTGTTGGGCTAAGTTTCAGACAATTTTAGCTGTTGTTAAATGACCACAGGCTTTTCTTGGACTAAAGGATCTCTTAGGAAGCATTGGCCTTGGTAGCCCCCTCGTTACTCTGTCTCCCATGATATATAGGACATACACACACAGCCGTCAGACAGAAGCCCAACCCTAAATCTATCTGTCGCTTTCTGAGGCCAGGCTAGGACTGTGTTTGCATGGGAGAGGGATATCAGTGATTAACAGTTTTCTGTGCAGAATGAAACAATTGCATATGGTGTTCTAACCTCTGTTGTGAGTTTGCAAAAACGGATTGTTTGGTCCTGCTAAGGCTCTATATGTCTCACTAGTCCAAGTTTGTGAAGGTCTAGCCAAAGTGGGTTTGTCGGCAGGAATGGTTGGAGTGGTATTGGCACTAGGTCATGCTCAGTTATACTGGCACACGTTAATTGCTCTACTGAGTTACCAGTTTCCAGAGGTTCAGAGATTTCTGCCTAACAATAAAATCTAAGAGACACCAGCTATGCAGCCTGTCACAATGAGCTTAGAGACACAATTCAGAATGCAATTATCTATTACTGAGAATGCATGTGTTCTCTTTGTACAGCTGTGATTTTTATCTTTCGTGCCTGCTTCCTTCAAGGTTCTATGACTTTTGTCTAGCTTTTATTTTCCTTATATACTGCACTATTCTCTTACATAGATTTGGTGCCTTGAACAGAAATGGGTGGAAAAAATAATGTCATTTTAGTTTTATGATTTAAATTAATACCAAACTTTCTTGTTAGAAAATATTGATTAGAAAAGTTGGTAAAAGTTATGCTTCCATTCATATGTCATATTTACCCAATTAATATGTCAGTAACTTTTGAGAACTTGTACATTTTAAAACTTGTATATCTCTGTAGAAACACAAAAATCTAGAAAAAGATTGTGTTCTGAATGCTTTAAATTTAGCTAATTGTAAAAACAAAACAAAACAAAAATAAAATGGAAAAAAACAACCTTCCCTTTTTAACATGTGAATTCACCAT
Source organism: Rhinolophus sinicus (assembly GCF_057876585.1). Classification (NCBI taxonomy): domain Eukaryota; kingdom Metazoa; phylum Chordata; class Mammalia; order Chiroptera; family Rhinolophidae; genus Rhinolophus; species Rhinolophus sinicus. Next base: position 181,643,425 of record NC_142516.1, read on the forward strand.
AAGGTTTTGTAATTATAAGTAAAACGATATCTTCAGAATAAACTTTAAGTTATATGAGTATCTTGCATATTTTAAAGAGTAAACATTTTATTTTTCAGCAAAGTAAGAGATACTTCAAATGTGTTAAAATGGCTTGTAATAGTTTCAACCTTTTTGTCAGAGGATGCAAGTTTAAATTATTAAGAAGTGAGCTCTAAAATATACTATTTATTTATGTGGATGCAAATAAGTTCTGAAAACAAACAAACATATTACTTAATATGAAATGTCAGTAAAATAGACTGTCACCCATCAATTTTCATAAAAAGATCATAATGAGAACCCATTTTAATCAAAGGAAAGCAATTTTATCTTTGAGCCCTTATCAAATCTCTTACACAAGCATATTTATCAGAATCTTATATACAAGAGTGTTTAAATGTATCCGATAATTGTGACCCTCATTTTTCTAAATTCCATTGTAAAGGTACCCAGCATTTCCCTCCTTTACCACTATATAAGGATATTGCTATATTCTCCCAGTGTTGTTTCTATAAATTTATCTCATCATGGGAAACAGTGCCTCCTGGTTCATTGGAATTGGAGTGGGCATTTCCCTCACTCCATTCTTTTATTTTGAGTTCTTGTTTGTCATGTACATCAGAGAAGGGATGTTCACGTCTGTGATCTTGCAATATGCTATACGTTAACATTATTCTACCTTTTGGGAAATCAGTACTTATAAATGTCTACATGTTTTTCCAGTAAACTATATTCACATGTAACATGTAACTCTATGATCATGGTTTATCCTATCCCTGGTTTGAAAACATATAACATGCTATGACTATGGTAGCTCACTTGAAAGGAGTCTGTCAACATAGAAACGGACACATGCCAACTGGAGTTGAAAGTTTAGGGCTGTTCCGTTCAGTAAAACACTACAAAAGAAGACATGGCTTAACATGATGAAGAAGTCGCCATTTGTCTTTGAGCCTTTTTATAACCACCCCTTCTTAACTGAGCCACTCTTAGCCTACCAGTCAATCACAGTGCTAGTATTTCTGGGATTATTATTCTGGGCTGAAAACTTGCTTTGCTGTGCCGAAATTATTAATACTTTTTCTCATATGATTTTATATTCAACAGATAATCCTTTGACCTTCCCATTTGATTTTTTTCTAAGTACTTTCCTTTACGACGGTAAGATAGTGTCTTGGTTTGAGATGCCCAGAAACAGAATTTGAGGTGGAGATTTATCAATAAGTAATTCACTTAGACAGTTCTCTACTAAAATCTGTGAGAACACAGCAGGAGAAAAAGTCAAGTAAATTTATGGTTTGACCTAAAATTCAGACTCAGACCATTTCACAGGGATATTAATTGCATCACAGGGTTGTCCCACCTTGATATTTTACAACCAACCTATTATCAATTATGCGTTAACTGTGGATAACTGGGGGCTACAGGAGACCCATAACCTTCCAGGGATTTATATGTCCTTGGGGTAATTCTCTAGGGAAGGGTGCAGCTGGGAGACCAGCCGACACTCACAGAACCTGGGGGTGGGCAGACAGGTCTGGTAGTAGTGTGGGACTATTACCTTTAGTGCTCGCCATGTGGATTCCAGCATTGCACTTCGTGTTCTTTTCACTTACGAGTATCTCTGTTCCTGAGATTGGCAGCAATCAGCATAACGAAGGTCCAGCATTCAGCCACAGACACCATTACTGGTGCTGTTAAGTCAGCATCTATGGCAGGGATCAAGCGAGAATATGATACAAGATTTTAGGCTTTGTGAAAACAACATGTGCTCATGTGTATCAGGACCGCTGCAAGAGATTTATTCTATGGACCCAGAGCAGATGGTACACTTGCCAATTGACCTTTATGGAACATTGTTCACTGCTTGACTTTACTGAAATAAAGAAGCAGGAAAAAAAAAAAAAAAAAAAAAAAAAAAGAATCAGCTTTCCCATTGTCAGGGATTTATTTAATCCACCTAACTATTTGTCCTGCAATCATACACAAACATTGAAATTCATATTTTCCTCAATATTATTTTTTATGAGAAGGAAATCAGGGATAGGTTGTATTAAGGTTGCAAAATATAAGATTTTTAGTTAAATTTGAATTCCAATTAAAAGAGAAATATTTTCATAGTGTAAATGTTCCCATGCAATATTTGGGACGTACTTATACAAAAGCGTACTCATTATTTATCTAAAATCAAATTTAGTTTTGAATCCTGTATTTTTGTCTGCTAAACTGGTAGCCCTGAGAGTAGCCAAAGTATTTGAAATATCATATATTTTTAATGCAGTGATGTCTTACAATTTCAAAACTGGAAAATTATTTTTTAAATAGCTGTCCTGTATATTTTATTATCAATATGCAAATTAAAAATAAAATTGTTTTTTGCAAAGCATTAGGGAAAACATATAATATATAACATATTTATGTGCTTGAACTTTTGCTCGTGTCAAATTCTAACAGCAAATGTTAAACATACCCCTACACACACACAGGTATACACGGGAACATACACACACCTTTTCATTCTCATTAAGTCTTAAAAGCTACTGTGTGGTGGAATTACAGTGTCAATGTATAAATGACATATAAAAAGGAAAATGTCAGCTTCCCTGCAGTGCCGTGGAAAACACACTGCATCTCCTTCCTTGCTGGGCAGAGAGGTGCTGAACTTCTGGCTGTAATAGTGCTTGGAATTGGAGCCGTCCATCACACTGAGGAAACCCACCAGCTGGAAAGAGAGGGAAGTTTCCTTATTTGTGATCTTCCTCTAGGAATGGGGAAAAGGAGGCAGTTTTTCTTCCCCACCTTCTCTTTTGCCTTTCATTTTGGTTCAAGAATATGTATCACAGCTGTTATTCTCTTATCTACTTACATACATATCTCATTAACAAGCTAAAGTGTTGGTATGCATTTCCTAAATGCAACACTGGTACATTTGTGCTTAATTTTAAAAAAGTCCCTGAGGGAGGGGTAAGTAAAGAAAAACCAGAAAAAAATAATCTTTAACAATTTAAAATAGGTAACAATGAAATATCTAGCCAGCTAAATGCAGTTTGCTCCCATCTGAAGAGGGAACACTCTTGATTTTTGAAACAGACATCCATGGCTGAACTCTACTAGTTCATCCAGTCTGATTTTAAATTAAAAAATAATTTGAATGAACCTGGTGTTTAGGAATCTTGGGGGCTTCCGGCAATAGAAGGAAATATTAAAAGGTTCAACAATCCATTCACAACACTGGGCATTAACAAGGCTTTTACTAAAGTGTTGGTTTGGTCTTTCTAGTTTTTGTTTTTGTTTTGCTTGTTTGCTTCCTTCCTGCTTTTTAAGCTCTGGCCTCCTAAACTTCAATATACAAATAAGTTGAAGAAACATAACAAAGTTAATTCAAGTAGTAAACGTATAATCTTATAGTAATGGGAATGATCAAATATAGAAAATGAAAGAATAGCATTGTATACTCTGTGTCCACTGTGGGGCAGTTAATGTTAAATACACACTTACACATGTAGGTATACACATGAGAGTGAAACCACAGCATCCCTGCATGGTGAGTGTGGGAGCATATGACAACTCCGGGAGTCATGGAGGCATGTGTAAAGCTCCCCTCCAACCTTTCTCCCAAGGAGTCCCTGGAAAAGAAAAGTCATTAAATGAGTAGTAGAGAGATAATACCCAAAAGGCTTGGTCGATGGATTTGAGTCTATGAAAGCAGAGTCCAGGTGAGTCCTGATTTTAATGTCAATGGCTCTTGAACCCAAGGTATATCTGTTCCCTAGTTCCTCTCCTCTCCTTAAACTCAGCAGAGGATGTGCAAACTAGGGACTGGGATATCATATTTTAGCCAAATAACACTGAGTCAAAGAAACATATCCTCTCAATGCAGATAGATAGATAGATAGATAGATAGATAGATAGATAGATAGATAGATATAGATATAGATATAGATATAGGTTATAGATATAGATATAGATATATACATATATATGAAACAGTAAAATATATGAAGAGCACAATTGTAATAAAATAAAACAAAGAATAAAATACAAGCATGATAAAAACAAGGAAGGAAAAGAATTAAGTGGCCTAGACAGAAAAATAATTTTGATGAGCATAATAAATAACATTAAGGGGAAAAGACAGCACACTGGGAATATAAGGCTGGAATGAGCAGTAGTAAAGAAGAAATGAACAGCTGAAAGTATAGGGTGTAATACTTATCATAGATAAATAACTATACCACAATGACAAAAATCACCAATATGTGTTCAGTAGTAAAATGGATTTTACTAAAGAACAAATCACTGACCTGGAAGGAACTCGACCAGAAATTTTCAGAAAGGTAAAGAAAGATGGGAAATAAGAAAAAAAGTTAGCAGATTTGGAATGTAGATGCAAAAATGCCACAAACAGAGGAGTGAATAAAGAAAAACTGCAGAAGGACAGATACTGCACGGTTCCACTAGCATGAGGTATCTAAATAGTCATAGAAAGAGAGAGTAGAACTGTTTTTGCCAGGGGCTAAGTGGAGGGGAAATAGGGAGTTGATGTTCAAGGGGTGTGAAGTTTCAGTCAAACAAGACGAATATGCTCTAGAGTTCTGCTGTAAATCTTTGTGCCTGTAGTTAACAATATGTATTGTACACTTAAGAATTTGTTCAAGGTAGATCTCATGTTAAGTGTTCGTACCACAATTAAAAACAAAAAAATGCAGAATAATTGAAACGTAATGCCTTAGGGTTGCCTAAACTTAAAAATGTGATGTCTCAGATTAAAGGAAAACATAAGGTAACCAAAAGGATATGAGAAGAAACAAAATAAACCTAAACACATTACAGAGAAAGTACATTGCCTCAGAACACAAAATATGTTGTCATTCCCACAGAGACGCTACACCCACAGAGAGACAAAGTACATTGGTCCTGAATTGGTTAAGAGCAAAACTGTAGGTTAAGAAAATGGGTTAATATTTCCAGAATATTGAAGGAAAAGCTACTCAGAACAAGATTTTCAATGTAGTAAAATGCTATGGCTATACACTGGAAAAATAAACATAATCTTAAAAACTCAAGTCTTCAGAATATTCGCCACACAAAGATCATCTTGAAGAATATACCTAAGCCAAATAGCTACTCTTGTCTCAGTGCACACTTGTACTTTTATAGTCTGTTGTACATTACTGGGGTTAGAAGTTACCAACTATATTTTCCAGACTTCCTTGCCAGGCTCCTGGTTTGTAGGTTACTTGTGCAGCTTGGTTACAAACACGCGACAATCTTGTGTGCTTCAGCAGCTTGCGCTGCATAGACGTCTAGGGAAAGCAGTAATATAATTTTCCTAAAGTAGTCACTGCTTGCTGCAATTACTTCAGATGCTTGTTTGATTATTGCCCGCCTGCACTTTGATCACATTTGTACGTAATTTCCACTCTCGAATTCATCTGTTTAAAGCATGATAATAGGTTTCTGCTTTTCTGATTAAACACTGACTGAAACAATGCTTTGGCAGATGTATGGGAAGCAAAGAGGAATAATAACGACTTGTCTAAACTCAATCACAAAATCATCTACATCTTTATATCCTAAGAATTAATATTTTACCGACATGGAACAGAAAGGAGAGGAAAAGAGAGGGGGCAATAAAAACTTTTCAATTTTCTTTGCGGAGGCAATATGAAAGTGAAGTAGAGATAGTCAAGGAAAGGGGGAGGTAAACAAAAGTGTAGGTAGTGATATGATAGGAACGTGATAGGAGGGCAGCCTAAAGAATAAAATATATCTACCATGTAAATCACCATAACCTTAAATCTAAAAGTGCAGAATTAGAAAAGAGTAAAATGATATATAAAAATTGATCAATGGAAAATACAAGATCCATAAGTGAGTCCTGATACAATTATTAGGTTGGTGCAAAAGTAATTGTGGTTTAAAAGGTTAAAAATAATTGCAAAAACAGCAATTACGTTAGCACCAACCTAATATTTTCAAAAGTGTAACTGAATAAACTATACATCAAGAAGAAAAACTCCCAGATAGCTTATTTAAAACCTTGTTACAATATTTAAAGTTAAATCCAGATCTGGCACAAATATATATATATGGAAATAAATCTGAAAAAAAATAAAATAAACAGTTCACCACCAACAACAACAAAGTCAGTTATCCCAAAGAAATAAGCTTACACTAAGGATTTTATTAAAAGTTTAAAATAATACCATGGAAAATTATATATCAAGCATATATGAACTAATAAAAAGAAATGTTATAGATAAGAGACACAAAATATGCCATGACATAGAACATTTGAATAACATAATTCAAAACTTGAACTTATTTATCTTTGCTATGTCGAGAAAACCTTAAATGTATTATCCTTTGCATTTATAAATGCAATGCTTCTGTATGTGTAAATATTGAAAGATGAAGAGTACATATATGAAAACAATTTTAAAATAGGGTTAAAATTTTAAAAGGACTATATAAATAACTATATACCCAGTCTTCATTTTTGGCATGAATTAACGTGGTAAAATGCCAAGTCTTCTCAGAGCAATCTAGAAATGCAATTCCACTTTAATTAAGCATCTAATGGATTTTTAATTAAATAAATTTTACAAACAGATTCTTAGGAAAGTTCACAAATATCTATGGAAATGTTGAATATTTATGTAGAATATAAAACTGAAAACAACAAAATAACAAGACAAACTAATGAAGAAACAAAAACTCATAGACACAGACAGCAGTTCAGGGGTTACCAAAGGGTAAGAGGAGCGGGGGCTGGTAGATGAGGGTAAAGGGGATCAAATATATGACGATGGAAGGAGAACTGACTCTGTGTGGTGAACACACAATGTGATATGTGGATGATGTATTACAGAATTGTAACCTGCCACCTCTGTAACTTTACTAACAATTGTCACCCCAACAAATTTTCATTAAAAAAGAAAAAAAAAGTGAAGCAGGAAAATTTGGTCTACAGGTGTTAAAACTTATGTAACCAACTATTAGCAATATAAGTAAACAAATAAACAAGTGAATGAATGAATGAATGAATAATGAATGAATGAATAATAAATACAGGCAGACAGGTAATACTGTATAAAAATTAAAAAATAAAAATAAAAAAGACATCAGAGCACAATGGAGTGTCCAGCAAGAGACATACCTTGTGACCAAAGAAGCATTATAAATCAGTATGCATATTATTGTTTTAAAACTGGCTTACAGCATTAAATAAATAAGAGACTTTTTATACCATAAACCAACATATACTCTGGATAAAAGAGCTAAATGGGAAAGACAATTTTAAAATGTAATTTTAAAGAAATTTGGGGAAAACATCTTTGTCTTTTTAAGGGGAGATGTTCTAAACAAAAAAGAAAAGAAAGTCACAAGATAAAAGTCTATAGATTTGAATTGATTAAAAGTAATCATATTTATTTAATGTTGAATATTATAGATAGAATTAACAGGCAGGTCACATTCTGGAGAATATATATAAAATCTTAAACCAACAAGGCAATATAAGTATTTCTATATGTGAACAAGAGAAGTACAGAAATCTAGTATCAAAAAAATTGATCTTTGGCTTTATTTTTTAAAGATATTTTTCATCAATGCATTTATCTACTGACGTAGCACACATATACATACAGACATATATTAATTTAGTTGTTGAACATCAGTAGTATTTAGGAAAATGTAATTTTAAATAACCATAAGATTCAGTTAATATACATCAGATGTAAAATTAAGTTTATATCATTGTCTGTAGGGATATGGAGAACCGCGTGCCTTACTTGAACTCATACAACAATGTGGAGACCAATCCTGCAGTGCTTAGTAAATTTAAAAATGCTCATTCCCCATGAGATATCAATTCTTCTACTCAGTATGTACTACAGCAAATCTCTCACACAGCTCCACAAACAGACGTATATTTGGGTTTTAGTTAAGCCTTATTTATGGTAGCAGTGAGCTGGCAGCAACTCCGATATCCATCATTGAGGCAATGGATGAGAGCAATATGTTGAGTGCCTATGATGGTAGAGTATGAATTACATACAAGTCTTGAATTAGAGTAGATTATAGTATAGTCTAATTCTATATTAGTATAGTATAGACTAATTCTATATTAGACTAGGCAATATAGATTGATCTTGGAAACTGTGCAGGATAAAAGAATTATGTGGTATATAAACCAAAAACAACAAAAGAACAAGACAAACAAATGAGAAACAGAAACTCATAGACACGGACAATAGTTTAGTGGTTGCCAGAGGGTAAGGGGGGTGGGGGGGGAGGTGAGGGTAGGGGGATCGAATATATGGTGATGGAAGAACTGACTCTGGGTGATGAACACACAATGGGATTTATAGATGATGTAATACAGAATTGTACACCTGAAATCTATGTAATTTTACTAACAATTGTCACCCCAATAAATTTAATTAAAAAAAAAAATTGAATGCAATTACTCTCACAATGGCATTAATACAAATTTAAATGGATACAAAGCACACTGCTTACATTTTCAAGGATAATGAGCAATGTCAGTAAGCATGTTAAGGTGGCAATCTGTGGAAAACTTCTCCAATGAGAGAGATGACAGGAGGAAGCAAAACCAAACAAAAAAGAAAATAAAACTAAGTGTGGTGCCTTTCATAGATGAAAAAAAGATTTTGAAATGAGGTGTACAATGAATTTCATCATACTGTATTTAAAATATATATTAGCACATAGTAGCTTCATTAAAAATGTAGATAAAACCTTTATAGTGAGATCTAAAATAATTAATGTATTCCACCCTTAATAATCCATATTGTGTGAACATAAACAGAGCCAAATAAAATTATAAACGTTTTTGAAAGTAAATTAAAATGCATTTAGCAGTCTTGTATTTTTTTAGGAGCAGATCCACCCACTCATGTTCCAAGTAATATGTGTATTACTTTTATTGTAAGATTTTCAAATAAATACAGTTAAATTCTAATAATAGCATGCACCTAAGAACTCATTCAATTGTTAAACTATTAAAGCCAATTTTAGAATAAAGCCTATCATATGCTTTTAAAAGTAATTAAAAGGTATTATATAGATGGCTCATTTGATTAAATGTAAAACACCTATCTATCAATCTAATGATCTGTTTGAACAGATGAAATGATTTAAAGCCGCACTCTGCATACAGAAAAAGGACCTAAAATGACTGCTACAAATGTACAAACAAATTGTTTCCTGTAAAGATAAATTTTAAGTTATTATTTTTATAATTTTTATGGAGATAACAGAGTGGAAAACAAATTGTTTTGGAAGTTAAGAATCTGACTTTACTTCCTGTGTCCTCAGGTAAGTCACCTATGTTTCCGAATTTGAGATTCCTCATCTTGAGCATATTTGATTTTTATCTCTTTAAAAAATTATTTTTAAAATTTAAAAAAATTGAAAAAATTAAGATGTGTGATTCCATTTAGTTAACAGTGTTTTAGCATTTTATATATAGAAATGTGATATATATATATATATATAAAATGCTAAAACATTTTTAACTAAATGGAATCATATATATGTATATATATATGCACATGTATGATGTATATATGTATACATACATATATATGTACATATTATATACATATATAAGTATATATGTATATAATGTGCTTTCACTCATTTATTAATCACCCAAGCATGTACATATCACGATTGACATACATTTGATCTGTTCTGAGTTCAGTGCTACCTCTCTTAAACTCTTCTTTAACATCATAGCCAAATGGTTCCTTTTATGGCTCTATATATGTTTATTGTTCTCTATTATTAACAGAATAAAACTTAATATTTTACATGTCAAACAAGGCCCCAACAGGACTCGATGCCACTTAGTTCCTCAGCTTTATCTCTCAACTTTTTGTTACTTGACTATTACATGATGTGCCTGGATATGTACACTGAACATTATAATGTATTGGTGCTTTTTCTTACGCTGTTCTCACAGACACAAATTCATTTTCCATCTATATTTGCCTTGATAAAAATTATATTTCTCTGCAAGTTACAAATGTCATCCTACTTACATGAAAGTCTTTCCTGGTCCCATTATTTTGACTTAGCATTCCAACACTTGTGCTCCCGGAGTCTTACCATAAACTTCATACTTACCTAATAATTTTTAAAAAAATTACATTGTCAGTGTATATGTCAAACTCTCCCACTGAATGAAAATTCTCCAATAAACAAGGTTTTCTCTCATCAATCTATATATTACTAGTTAGAACATATTGCCTAGAGATGAGCATGAGCCCAATAATTATTTTCATTTAATATCTCTATTAGTATATTGTAAATTAGTATGGTCAGTACATTCAATAAATCCAAAGAACCCTGAATTTTAAAGCCCAAGTTAACTTAAGCTCCAGCTAACAGGCTGATTTTCAAAAGAGATATGCAACTATACAAAAGAGCATTGTCCAGTAAAGTTGGCTATACCTGAGAGCGATCAACTGTTTTTTTTTAAATGATTCATACATCCTTTATGTTTTTAAAAAGTACTTAGAAAAGCATCATGGAAGAAATATGAAATGGTGTTAGAGTACTTTAATCACACATTGTATATAATAAGTATTGTAGAAATATACTGATTGGTCTTGGACATCTTCAACAAAGTTGTGTTTTCTTCTGTATCTTATAAAAATCCATGGTAAAACATAAGTTTCCTGGCAATGCTAAACCATCTGTTTTGTTCAGATCTTATGGTTGTTTTGCACTGTACAACAATAATTAAGTATGTTGGCAGGAATAGAAATAACAGTTGAATTTCTTTAGAAGATTAACAGTATGAACAGAACAGTTAGAAGGGAATTTTCTCATGGATTTCAAAAATATCCCACCTTTACCACTTTATAGCAGAGGGACCTGGGGAGCCGCCCACTCTCTCCGACCTACCACCAAATGGCCACAAAACATTCAATGTACGCAGCACATTCCAGAGCATGTCCCCCCACCCCTTTGGAAACAAGAATGTTTATCACTGTTCTATTACCTCTACCTTGCAGCTGTCGTTTTTCTGTTTATTTTCCTTATTTCTATGTTTCTATTTTACATAACAATCTCCTTTTCTTTATTTTCTCATTCTCTTTAATGTTGGCATCTATTTTGGGGCATGTCTATTTAAAGTAATTGAAAATTCAACACCAAAAGCATAGGCAACGAAAGTAAAAATAGACAACTGGGATAACCTCAAAGTAAAAAGCTTCTGAACAGCAAATGAAATCCATCAGCAAAATAAAAGGGCAGCCTATGGAGTGGGAGAAAACAATTGCAAAACACATATCTGATAAAGGGTGAATATCCAAAATATAAGAGGAATTCACAGAAAAAAAATGTAATCCAATTAATAAATGGGCATAGGACCCGAATAAACATTTCTCAAAAAAACACATGCAAATAGCCACAGACAGTACATAACATGTGCTCAACATCACTAACCATCAGGGAAACACCAATCAAAACTACAATGAGATATCACCCCATACCTCTTAGGATAGTCATTATATAATTAATTAATTAATTAATTAATTAATTAATAAGAAAGATAAGCTTTGGAATGGATGTGGAGAAAAGGAAAACAGTACACACTGTGGAATGTAAATTGATGCAGCCACTATAGAAAACAGTATGGTGTTTCCTCACGAAATTCAAAATGGAACTACCACATGACCCAGCAATCCCATTTCTGGATATGTATTCAAAAGAATTGAAATCAGGAGCTTGAAGAAATATCTGCATTCTGGTTTTCATTGCAGCATCATTCACAATAGTCAAGAGGTGGAGCAACCTGTATGTTCACTAGTTGACATTTGAGAAGAAAAAAAAAAAAAAAAGAAACAAAGAAAGAAAAAAGCAAATGCAGTATATACATAAATTAGAATATTACTCAGCCTTTAAAAATTAAGTAAATTCTGTGATTTGTGACCACACAGATGAAACTGGAGAACATTGTGCTAAGTGAAATAAGCCAGACACAGAAGGACAAATATGTGATACCTCTTATATGAGGAATATAAAATAGTCAAACTCATAACAGCAAAGAGTAGAACAATGGGTTGCTAGGGCGGGGAGGAGAGAGAGAGAGGGAGTGGAAACATCAAAGTGTTAGTCCAATGGTGCCAAGTTTCAGTAGTTCCGGATGGATGAGTCCTAGATCCTTAAGCACAGTGCCTATAGTTAACAATACTATATTACGTAGTTAAAAATTTGCTAAGAGGGTAGATAATATGGTCAAAGTTTTTATCACACACAAAAATAATGATAGAGTGGGAGTAGTGGGTAGAAACATTTGGAGTTGACGGCTATGTTTGTGGCATACAAGTAGACTGTGGTTATGGTTTCATGTGTGTATATTTATCTACAAACTCAATGAATGGTGTATGTTAAACATGTACAGCTTTCTGTATGTCAATCACACCTCAATAAATTGGTTTTAGAATTTTGACACTCATCTTGCAATTGAGTCTCAAATACAAACTTCTGTTTTTAGAAAAATGAATTCCTTCTGTTGTTTACTAAGAAGAGTTATTTACCATCAGTCATAAACATTTACATTATCATCTTGGCTGTGATTAGAGAAACAATAATATTTAAAAAGAGAATTCTATTTACACACCCTATGGTTTCCTCTAATTATTATTCTATAAGAATAAGATGTTAATATTTTAATTTAATCATAAATTGTTGAGAACTACACGGTTGATAATTTTCTCATTACATCAGTACCATGTTCAGTTTTCTTCAACTTCATTAAATCCTAACTTTGAGGTACATATATATTTGTAAAATCAAAGTCATCCCAAGTAACTAGATGAAGATAGAAAATTTAATTCAAAATCCTGATTTGGTGTGCTTAATATAAATATAAAAAATTTTGTTAAATTTTTCAATAATCATGTGTTTGGTTTTACATAAAAATTCAAACATGTATGTCACTTTATTGCATCTTAATTTGTATATGTGTGTGTTTATGAATTTGTGTGCATTTTCTTCTTGATTCCTGCCACAAACTCAGTACATAATTACGTATACATTTCACCAGATTTCTGTAAAGGGCAAACCAGTTTCAGGTCATGTTGCTTTTCTTGTTTGCTGTAACCTTCAGCATAATACTGTATTTGTAAAACACATTGCAATGGAAAATCCAACTGAAAAAGTTGTTCCCTGGGTATCTCTCAGAGTATTTTATGTGTGATATCCAAGTGTTTCTTTCTTACTAAATTCTTTTGGGTTTTCCATCATAAAAATTGACCTTGTGGTTTTAATGTTTTAACCAATTCAAATTTTGGATGAAATTTCACTTTGTACATTTTTATTAAAATATATTTTAAAAAGAGACATCTCCCAAGTATATGGTGGGAAGATTGCCATATGACTTTACAAGGACGAAGTTAAAGAAGTATATATACATATGCACATATTTATAGATATTATTTAAATATTTCATTTACAGACTGATTTTGTTAGACATATTTCCAACTAAATATCAGCTACTGGTTGCCTCATGATTATGACTTTAAATAATCCCTTATACTCTTAAACTAAGTTAACATTTGTGAACTCTAACATTCTACAGATCTATTTAAAAATTCAAATTTGTTCTCTGTCATTCATATATATTATGCTGTTGAACTTATCTAGTGAATGATTTTTTAATATTCAGGTATACTTTCTTCGGTCTTAGATTTTCTACTTGTTTCTTTATTATTACTACATTTTCAATTTCTCTGCTGAGATTTTTCTATCTTATCATTCACCTTAGGCATGTTTCATCCCTGTATTTGTATTCTGTAAGTGAACCTCATACCTTTGTAATGTTATGTGTTTTATTCTTAAATTCATTGAGATGGTTCCTGCTACTAATTCTTTATTAAATACTACAATAATGGATTACATTTATTGAATGCCTAATAGATACCAAACTCTATTATACTATGCATATGGGTATCACTATAAAATATGAAATATGTATTTTTGTGTACAACAAAATAGTAGCACAGTCTTGACAACCAAATTCCTTAATTATTATTCTGGTTCACCCATGGTGTCATCGGTGACTAGATGATTATCAGAAATCAATTTCCCTTCTATACTAAGAAACTTTTACTGGAAACTGGCTGCTATACTAAGGAATATATTTAATCATATTTTCTCACATCTCATAGATGGGACCATGGACTTAGGTCTAACTAATGTAACCTGCGTCATATCCAGGTCCCAGTTTTAAGTGTATTGTATGCTTCCTCCTGGCTTTCTTCACCCTGACCACAGACTCCGTGGTGTCAAGGTCAACCTGAAGCCACAAGATGGCAGAGTTACAACATGCCATCAGCTACTGTCCCTCCCACTTCAAGGAGGGTTTCCTAGGGGAGCTTCCTGACTAGAGGCATTTTCACCAGATTTAATCTAAATAAAACTCAACTTTTATTTTATTATTTCACTTAGAACTTGGATTTGATTGTTACAGAAGTTAACCAATACTGAATAAAGTATGAATTTTACAAGTTATTTAACCTTATGATGACACAGTTTCATTATTTATTAAATAGTTACATTGTGTAATTGAATTTATTCATATATGTAGAACATATAGAATAGATTGTGGTGCACATAGTAAGCACCACACAATTGCTATTATCATAATAACTATCATTAGGTAAATTTATGTAGCATGTACTATTCTAATATCAGTTATGCACATAGGGAAACAGAACTATTATCTGATAGTCAATAAACTAGTGACTCCTTTTGATTCTGTTCAGCTTGTAAATAATTGTAAAACATGTTAATAAGATATAAAAACAATATAAATGGACATGAAAGAGTATTTGAATAAAAATATTTCTGAAGACATCCACATTTGAATAAATAAACCACAAATTGAAAAACTCAGCAAACCCCAAAAGAATAAACCTAAAAAATTCCTACTGGGGCATATCATAACTAAATTTTGAAAGCTAAAGACAAAGAAAAAAAAATCTGCAAAGCAGAAAGAAAGATATGTCCCTTTACTATAGCAGAACATCAACAGATAATAGTAGATTTGCTATTTGAAATGACAGAGGCAGAAAGAAGTAGCACAATCTCTTTCAAATGTTGCATCAATGTACTGTGCACCATGAATTCTGTATTTTGTGAAAGTATCCTTCAGGAATGACAGTGAAATCAAGACATTCTTAGGTGAAGATAAATGTTAAAAATGTGTGTACGATACAGTAAACCTACTGCTACGGACTGACTAATCAAAGCATTGGGTATAAGAATCACCTTCACCCTCTGGTCCAGCCATGTTGTCACAGACAGCAGCAGGGTGTTGTGCTAAGTGAAATAAGTCAGACTGAGAAAGACAAATACCACATGATCTCACTTATATGTGGAATCTAAAGAAGAAAATAAATGAGAAACAAGACTCATACAGTGAACAAACTGATGGTTGTTAGATGGGAGGGTGTTGAGGGCTGGGTAAAAAAGATGAAGGAATTAAGAGGTAGAAATCTGTACTTACAAAATAGTCATGAGGATGTAAAGTGCAGCATAAGGAAAATAGTTAATAATATTGTAATAATTATGTACACTGTCAGATGGGTACTAGACTTATTGGAGGAATCACTTCATGGATGTCAACTATAATTGAAACAAAGAATTTAAAAAAGGAATCACTTTTACACATCTTCAGTTTTGATCTGGGACAAGATCTTCAACTCCCATCCTATTTTTCTCTTTGGATTCTTTATCTCTGTCTCCTCCTCCCACAGCCTACACGTCCGATGCTCTATAGTCAATCTCTGTAATATTTGTCTCAACAAAAGTAACTTGCTTTAGTTGAATATTACTTTCAGATTCAGCCATACTGAAGGGCATGCCTAAACAGATTAAAATAACAAAAAAACTAATTAGTCAAGGCATGTTGTAGTTTTCTGGTAACTATTCCAGCCAATATAAGCTAATGTTTCTTTAACTTACCACAAAACTTCCTTAATACCAAGGATCATGGGATGGTATTCTGGGTATAATGTTTTTGATTAAGAATTGATCTGCTCAATAACTCTCTCCCGTTTTACCTTGTTAATACAGTAGGATTCTCCAATCAAACACACTTGCACATGGCTTGAATTTACTAGTGAGTAAAGTGAAGAGGCAGTTGTTTCATGGGATTCAACACAGGCTGGATTGAGTAACAAGTGGTGGCATCTCTAAGTAGTTTCCCAGTGTGATTTGTGCATTGTATTTGATGCATCTCCCCGAAGTCTTTCTGGCTCTCCCAGGATTCCATGAGTTCCTTAATACTTTAATAAATCCCTTTTCAGTTAAAAAAAAAAAAAAAAAAAAAAAAAAAAGAATCTCTTCAAGATTTTGAGGTGGTTTTCATTTATGATGTATTTTACACATCAGTATTTGTGAAGGAATGACCAGATCATTCCTTGTTTTAATTGTTTTAATCTCCATTTAACATGTCTTTAAGCTTTTGTCTGAACTTGCTCCTATACATTTTATGCTTCCTAAAATATTACATGTTTGCTTCCTAAAATAGTATATTTTAATAAAGCATTCAGACACACACACACACATATATGTATGTGTGTGTGTGTATATATATATATATATATACTAAAATTTATATATACTTATATATAAATTTTATTTATAAAAATTATATGTGCATATAAATTTTAACCATATAAATAGTGGAGTAGACAAAGAAATAAACAGTACTCTAATATATCAGCCCCGAAAGATTCTGTTCCCCAAACCACAAAGATAATGGGCAAATGTTCAGAGAAGGCCTTTCTCCACATATTTGGACATGCCCATGTACCAGTAAATCCTACTCCATGCCTTCTGATGCATTATATGATAAGTTACACAATGTGAACAATGACAAGCTCAAATCATGTTTTCTTTTCCCATCCCACTTACCTCAACAACTGGAACGTGACCTTTTTTAATAACAAGAATAATGTATTTCAATTCAGTTTAAATATTAGCACTGCATCTTTATTCTGGTAGTCTTCTGCCTGCATGAACACATTCAAAATAATACATTGTACCCATTAACTCCATGGATATTTGCATTTCTTTTTCTTCATACGAATGGTGAAACATCATATACAGTGACTGAATTATCTCCAGCATTTCAGGTGTGTTTTCAATAAACATTATTATGGAAAATTGTTTTTATGTACATATATTTAAGTTAAGATACTTTCAGTTTAAGGAGAAACATTGAAATACAGATTTAGTTTCTATATCCGTAAGACTCTTTAAATCAAGAATTCACAACCAAAGTACCTGAACTTGAATTAATTTGAATTTGGATGCATATATTTATTTTCAAGTAGTCTCTGACTGTAAATGTTCTTTCCATCAATTATAAGTGTGGGCAACAAACTCCAGTAGTTTTAGCAATATTTATGGCTTTCTTATCATTCAAAATCACAGGTAGTTTCATATCACATTTTAGCTATTGTAGAT
This sequence comes from Rhinolophus sinicus, assembly GCF_057876585.1. Classification (NCBI taxonomy): domain Eukaryota; kingdom Metazoa; phylum Chordata; class Mammalia; order Chiroptera; family Rhinolophidae; genus Rhinolophus; species Rhinolophus sinicus. The sequence continues at coordinate 181,660,963 of NC_142516.1, forward strand.
CTAGAAATTTACAGATCTAGAAATTACACTGATCACTACCAAATTATTATAGATATTATACTTGCAACTCAGTGTTTTTATTTAATGCATGAGTGGAGGCACCTATTTATTCTTATATCAAAAATACTTTTATAACTGCTTTTTCAATGCAATTACTTTCTGTTTTATTCCATATATTTTATTTCACAAATTTAAATCATTATTTTGAGATATCCATGGGGCTTACTAACCTGACAAAGACATTTGTGGAGCAAACATGCAATGATCATCTTTTCCAAAAGGATGATGGAACTTTTTAAAACATAAATTCAAAATCAACACAAACAAGAGAAAAGAAAGATCAAAACACAATCCCGGAAGCTAGAAGGCTGATGGGCAAGTGATAGCTTAGAAGAGGCAATCAAGCTGAATGCTGAACCAGCAAAATGGAAAGTTAAGAAAGACCCCAACTGATGTAATGAATTGTCCCTGAGATTCAGGAATTGGCAATATTAGCTGCTCCTGAAAGTGCAGTGAATGTGGAGTAAAAAGTTTGGGTTAAGCAATCCGTTTAAACAGAGGTTGGACCTCCATTTCTCCTCTGCTACACTGGGGAACTGGTGACTCATCATAGCAAACCTGGCCTGGTGATGTGTTCTCTGAAAAAGGCAGAAGAGGCGGACACTGGAATGCTATATTAAAGGACCAAACTTAAGGCAGGAGTGAGGCAATACCCTACTGTAATTGAGAAGAATAGATGAAAGTTGACATTCAGCCGTGTTCACACTGCTCCAACAGCAGGGCTCCTGGATTTGAAATGACAGTCAAAGTCAAGACGACAAAGCCACCGCCAAAATACTGACTTAGTGATGAGAAAGGGCACAAGATATGCAGCAGCATACACATACTGCAACAGCACAGAATTACTGGTCCTCCCAGACATGTCATCCGAATGTCTCACTCACACTGCCCTGGGCCCCACCCGAGAAACAAGGCATTGCAGGCCATTGCAGTGAAGTCATCAGCCTTGTAGTTCCTTGCGTTTTCTACCAGGATGATCAGAGACTCCCTCAGAGGTCCATGACAAGATCCCATTCCCAGGTGGAGCTGCACCTCACCATTTCTGTATTACTCATCAATTAGAGATGATGTGTCAATTACATATTCTCGAAAGAGCCAGCTGTAACCAGGCACAGATGCTAGGATTGGTACATAACGACTGAGCAGAACCTTCCTTTACCTTGTATTCAGTGTACTTAAACCATCCTTGAGTTAACGTTGCAGGAGGGTTCAATTAAAAGCCAAATCCTTAGGCTTTCCTGAGGCTACAGGAAAGCTAAGCCAGCTGTGAAACCTTTAATTTAAGACTACATTTTGAAACCTCTGGCCTTTATCTGACACTCATCTAAGGGATTTCAGGCAGACAGACCTACACTTTCCATGCTAAGTACTGCAAGACTCTGCTGGAGATATCGGAAGAACACAAGGGACAAGAGGTAAAAATACCAACATTCTCGATTTGAAAGAAAGCATCAGGATCAGATCAACCTCCAGAGAAGACAAGCTCCATCTCTATGCATAAGGTAAGCTCTTCAGTGACCATTTAGCAAGTATGAGAAAAAGCCAAGCTTTAACAGATAGTACAGATAAATCTTCAAATCACATATATGCAAAATAGTATGAAAAAGTTTGAAATTTATAAAAATATATTAAAGTTTGCACTGTTAATGAAAATAATGTGTTTATAAAATAATAGCATGTAATAATAAAATGATATTCAGAAAATGTAGTCTTGAAAATTAAATATATTATAGAAGTACATCCGGCTCTTTAATCCCATTTCACTCTTAATGGAATATTTTGTACAGTTCTACTAGTTTACTCTATTTAGCCATCTTGCTAATAAAAAAATTAAAAAACTCTATGATTTACAAATGAAACCCAGTAAATTTAAATAACTATTTATTATACGTATTATAGTGAAGTCTGCCTACCTGTGGCTTCCACATGTTTGCCTCTGTCCATAATTCCAGTCTGTAGAACAACAACAAAAATAGGGATTCTTGTCTACAAGAAAGATCTTCAAATGCAAAAGCTCTTTATGTTACCTGAAATGGTATCTTCAAGATAAGCAACTTTAATCCCATTAAAGATTTCATGTTTAAGAGAACTTTTAACCTGTTATTTGTACTATTTTTTTCACCATTTGATTTGTCTAGTACACATTTCTAAATATAGTCTTATGCTGAGGTGAGCAAACTTTTTCTGTAAAGAGTTATATTGTAAATATTTTAGGTTTTGCTGACCACATATGGTCTCTGTAATACACTCTTTGTTTTTGTATTTTTTCTATTTTAAAATAACCAACTAAAAATATTTTGTATGGCTCAAAGTCTATACAAAATCAAGCTATAAGCTGGGTTTGGCCCACAGGTAATAGTTTGCCACTGCTGGTGTAATCCACCAAAAGAAGCTTTCCTGATTAAGAAAGCTCATCAAAGCAATGTAATCTTAAAATTATATTTACCTGTTGAATGAGGACACCATAAACCTTGAATAATATTGAGTTTTTTGACAATTTAAATCTCAGTGCCTGTGTACATTAACTATTGTGTGTTTGATTCATTCTAAACTTACATACCTGTTAAAATGGGGAAAACTAAAATTATTTATTTACTTTATACTTTGTCTCTTTAAATTAAGAACAGGTGTTGGCAAACTTTTTATATAGAGAGAGGGAGCCAGATGGTGAATATTTTATGCTTTGTGGGTTTAAAAGTTTCTGTTGCAGATACTGAATTCTATTCTATAGTTGTAGGAAAGCAGGCATAGGCTGTACATAAATGAGTGAACATGATTGTGTTGCAATAAAACTTTATATATATATTTTAAAAAAAGCCCTGGTTTCCAACTGTTCTTACAGGTTGAAAAGAGATTTTTATTTAGTGATTCTGTCACTAATGGCTTAAGTTTGTTTGTTTGTTTTACTAGTTCCATGTACCATAAAAACATACAAAGATATTTTTTGTCAAGGTAAAAAAAATATGGCAAATAGGAGAAGTGGAAGATCCCTCCCTTAAATGTAACAATTTTTAAAAAGTCACTCTCTTAAGCCAGAGTTTAAATAGATGTATAGAGGAAAAACAAAACAATTGCCATGGGATTTTCCTTGGCAGTTTGATGTCTTCCTTATCTGAATTTCTATTGTATCATATCTGAGATTTTAGAGCCTCTTGGGAGTTGAGAGATGAGACTAAGAAACAGCAGATGGATATATCTTTATCTTCTTCCACTGGAACAGCTCTGATTTTGCATCTTTAAAATATGTTCACCTTAGTCAACAATTTATTTGGAAAAACAAAAGCTTTTCTACTAAGTAAGGAGTGTTTAAACCATACCTCTATCCCGTATTACACAAAAATGGTATTAGATGGTACATTGCATCAATGAACCTTATGAAATCAGTGTTCTATATAATATGAAATGTCCTTGTATAATTTATAATATGTATGATATATATATATATATATATATATATATATATATATATATATGTATAATATATACCATGTTTCCCCCAAAATAATAAGACCTAACCAGAAAGTAAGCCCTAGCATGGTTTTTTAGGAGGTTATCCCCTGAACATAAGCCCTAATGCATCCTTCGGAGCAAAACTTAATATAAGACCAGGTCTTATTTTCAGGGAAGCACGTTATATAGTCCAATAAAAGCAATTATATTTGCAGTAGTAAAGATTTTACAGGTTCCATTTTTAAAATAATGCATAGTCATGTGCTGCATAACCATGTGTTTATTCTGAGAAATGCTTCGGTAGTTGATTTTGCCATCGTATGAGCATCATAGAATGTGCTTACACAAACCTAGATGGTATACTCTGCTGAGCCTAGACTTCAAGCCTGAATAGTGTGTTATTGTACAAAACAACATGAGATTAAATCAGGCACAAGAGAAAATGATACAATCAAGAGATGCAGTAAACACAACATTTATGAGGCTGCTGCCAGTGTACACGGCATGATGTTTTGCAGCCAACTTTTGTTTCCATAATTAGAAAGACTACAGTCTAAAATAGCAATAAAAAGTATCATATACCAATCATGTAAACCAGTAACATAGTCATGTATTATTATCAAGTATTATGTACTATGCATAATCATATATGCTATACTACATATATGTATATATATGTATATATATGTATATATATATAATGCTAAGTTGTAAGAGAAGTATAAAACGTACAATAGAAATTCAAACAGCAAAAGATCACTTTTGAATAAAGAAAAAAGTGTGATAATATTCCATGGGGTAGACATCATTGGAACAAGACTTTGAAATTCTTGAAGTAACAGGATTTCACCTAATAAATCAATAAATTTCAACACTGGGGAAAATGTGAGAAAAATTGGAGAATATAAGTAAAGTGTACGTATAACAAAGAATTATCTAGAAACTTGGGTACAGACACTTAATGCAATGATTGAGAAAATGAGAATGGACGTCTACCCCTGAGACAATAAAAAATAATCACACAGAGAGGAGGAGTGTGAAAGCAAACATGGTGGCAGAAAAACTGAAACAGACAAGAAGACTTTATTCAAGGTACTGCAACAAGGGGGAGAGATTCAACTCAAGTCAACTGGAACAAAAGCAGAGGGTGGTGGTGAAGCATTAGGATGAACTAAGGAAAACGTATTGAGGAACTTTGTGGGGAAGGTGAGTAGGCGGGATATGTAAAGAACATTGACTTCTTCCTGAGTTTGCAAATGTTCCCTGTGATTTGGTCATCTGTGTCTGCTTAGCTGGTGCCCATCAAAGGTAGGCTTCTACCCTCCCACAGGGACAGGAGATTGGGACGCCATCTCCTTAGAAGCTTATGTTTCAAAGAGATAGTTTCCAAGTCCCTGAGAAAGATATTTCCTAGGCTGTAAAATTGACAAAAGACTGAGGAAAGAGTCACATACATTTCAAAGGAGCAGATAAAGAATTTACAATTGCAAGTTTTCTGAAGTAAATGTTCTAAGAAAAATGAGATCATATGTCTACAGTCAGGAGGACACCTGTCTAAAGTCTAACCAAGATGAAAGGAACACCAAGGCCATCTTGGTAACTGGGAAACAAGTTGGTATAATCTGAATCTTCTCAACAGCATGAGATGTAGAGGGCTGGACTGTAGTTATCCCCAATTTATTTCTAATTTTAAAGTCTTAGAAGTTTTTAAAGTCTTAGAAGTTTGTAAAAAGTCCCCCCCAGAGGAACATTGTACGAATTCAAACAGAAATGAATATGTCCTACTGTATTAGGTGAAAAATCACTGAGCATGTTCTTATCTAATTTATCATTTCTTTACAGGGGTAAACTGCATTTTCAAGCTTAAATAGTTTACTTGAAGTCACAATTGTAGTAATGATTAAGTTGGAATTAGAATATAAATCCCCTGTAGTTAACTAGCAGGGACAAAGGAATGGAAAAGATTAGTTTGAATTTGTAGGTATCATCATCAGGTTTATATTTTAGAAATGCGAGAGGAAATGGAGAAAACGAGAACCTTGTTACACCATGTGATTCAAATTGTGGGTATAGAAAGAGAGAATCGGGTCCTAGTACACATGATATTTAAGAATATTCCAGTACAAACTCGTTAACACAGTCTGCTCTTCATCTCCAATGGCATGCTGAGTCAAAAGGCTCCTCATTTTATTGTTTTTAATTTGCTTTCATAGTAAAATAGCAGGATATCCCCCTGGTTCCCCTACACATCCATGTTTACGCTGTTAATTTTCTTATTACTTATTATTATTATTGTTATTATTATTTTTTTCTATCAGAATAGCACAGTATCCATAGAGTTCCTCCTCTGTGTTTTTTTTCTTTTTTTCAAATAGACATGAAATTTATAAGTCATATACAAGCGATTTTAACCAGTGGTGTTAACTGATAAGTACTGTGGATCCCAGAAGTCTTAGGCCACAGGCTTCAGTAGCAAGGATAGAAAACTAACGGAAACAGACTGCTCTTTATACGTGTTCCAGATGATTCCTCCAGCCTATCAGGGTCCTTTCTTGTTTGGACTGCAACTTGGTCAGTTAGTTTTAATCCATGTCCCTAAGAGCAAAACACAACAAAAAGCTAGCAAAACACCATCTGGGTCAGATAAAAACCAACGCTGCGCTGAGTGCCATCAGCATACTGATGGCTGAGTGCTGCCAAGCATTGCTCTGCTTATGGCAAGACAAAAGATCACATTGATTGATCTTTTCCCTTTAGCCTTTCAAACTGTATGAAGCCTCTCAATAAGGAAAAGTTCAAAACTGACGTTTAGCACAACAGTGAGTGCCTTAAACACTGAAATAAGGATTTTATAACAAAACTTCCTTTCTGCTTTTCACATGTTTGTTTGTTTGTTTGTTTGTTTGTTTGTTTAAAAAAGGATTGTTTTCTTCTTTGAATATCAGTAAAACCGTATATATAATATGTATCACTCTATCTGTAGACAGGTAGGTAAACGATAGGTAGATAAAGTAGTAGCTAAAGGTGATTCAAAGAATCCTGTTACATCAACCAAGACCTTTTAATTTTTACACAAATTAATATCTTCAGTTTACCTTATATTATGTAATGGCTGAAAACTAAATTAACAATGACACAAAAAACAGATTTGAAATTTAGGAAACTCAGGAATATGTCTTCTTGAGCAAACACACTTATTTAAAAATTTGGCACATTATAGGTTTCTTAACTCCCAGAATATTATTTTAATAATATTCTAGAACGCATGCCAATGGAAGATTTGAGATTTGGGAAATACTTTAAATATTCCATGTTTCTTGTAGGCAGTTAGTTTTTATGAATTAGTTCTCCGGTCTCTAAACACCACTGTTTCTTTTAAAGTGATACGTTATATCTATCTACCTGCACATTTATTTGTGCAATATACATATATATATATATATATATATATATATATATATATATATATGGCCATTAAAAAGTATACACATTTTAAGAAAGGAAAAAACTGTATTAAAATTATAATCCTCAATATATATCAATTACAAAAGATGAATACAAGTCATATGTATACGTTTTTTGGCACTCCTATATATACACAGAGTGAGGTTACATGGGAGAATCATCTGAACTAATTAATATTAAATTAACTGACCTCACTTTAAGAATAAAATACGAAATCTGTTGAGATTTGCATCATTAATAATAGTCATATATACACAGCTAACTCAACATAAATTAACTACTTTTTAAACATCCTTAGTTTAATGGAAGAGTTTCAAATAGAATTTCTTTTGTTACACTCTTATCTACTTGAAAATTTCCTACAAAATCAAAAGTAATAATAATAAAAATAAAAATAAGCAATCAAAAGCACATTATAATACTGCAGGATTTGGTTGAATTTTTACTATTTTTCAGACTCATTATAAACATTATCGGCAGGATGAAGATAGGTTGTTTCTTTTTTCTCTTTTTGTTACATTTCTCAGGCTTCAAAAAAATGTCATTTCCATGCAAATTACCCTTTTTCAACATTCATTAAGCCCTTTTTACTGAGAATCTAATTGGCTTTCAATCCTCTCAGTTGTCTATGAGAAATCTTGGAAGGGACAAAACAGCAGAGCAATGTTACTCTGTTTTAATATCAAATATTTAAAAAGCAAGAATATTGTTTAAAGTAGTAATTTTGTAAAGTGAGAATGTTAGCAAGTCGGAATACTAAAATATAGTATGTTTTTATGTATTGGATAGAAAGACAAGAACACATTAATCATTTTTTATTACAACCTCTATATAATAATTTCATCCTTAGCTTCTGAATCTGTACTGCCAAGAAAGAGCCTATTTACATCTCACCAGTGAACACTATAAACAAGTTTCAATTGTTTCATTTGTCGCAATTTCTGCCTTCCTAACAGCAGGAAACACATTGTGTGAGTTAATAGTAATCCTTAACAATGTAAATGAAAGCATAATACATTACACTGATAATACCCAGGCATTATTTTGTTACTGTGGTATAATTGTTATATCTAGATCAAGTTTTCTCAGCCATTTTTTTTTTTTTTTTTTTTTTTTTTTTTTATTAAATTTATTGAGGTGACAGTTGTTAGTAAAATTACATAGATTTCAGGTGTACAATTCTGTATTACATCATCTATAAATCCCGTTGTGTGTTCATCACCCAGAGTCAGTTCTCCTTCCATCACCATATATTCGATCCCCCTTACCCACATCTCCCACCCCCCACCCCCCACCCCCCACCCCCCTTACCCTCTGGCAACCACCAAACCATTGTCTGTGTCTATGAGTTTCTGTTTCTCATTTGTTTGTCTTGTTCTTTTGTTGTTTTGGTTTATATACCACATATCAGTGAAATCACATGGTTCTCTGCTTTTTCTGTCTGACTTATTTCGCTCAGCATTACACTCTCAAGATCCATCCATGTTGTCACAAATGTTCCTATATCATCTTTTCTTACTGCCGAATAGTATTCCATTGTGTATATATACCACAACTTCTTCATCCATTCATCTATCGAAGGACATTTTGGTTGTTTCCATGTCTTGGCCACTGTAAACAAAGCTGCAATGAACATTGGAGCACACGTGTCTTTATCTCTAAATGTTTTCAGATTTTTTGGGTAGATACCCAGGAGAGGGATTGCTGGGTCATATGGCAATTCTATTCGTAATTTTTTGAGGAACCTCCACACCGCCTTCCATAACGGCTGCACCAGTCTGCATTCCCACCAACAGTGTATGAGGGTTCCTTTTTCTCCACAGCCTCTCCAACATTTGTTACTATTTGTCTTGTTGATGATGGCCATTCTGACTGGGGTGAGGTGATATCTCATTGTGGTTTTGATTTGCATTTCTCTGATGATTAGTGATGTTGAGCATTTTTTCATATGTCTATTTGCCATTTGTATGTCCTCTTTGGAGAAATGTCTCTTCAAGTCCTCTGCCCATTTTTCAATTGGGTTGTTTGTTTTTTTGTTGTTCAGTTGCATGAGTTCCTTGTATATTCTGGATACTAGCCCCTTATCGGAGGCACTGTTTGCAAAAATCTTCTCCCATTCAGTTGGTGGCCTCTTTATTTTGTCAATGGTTTCTTTTGCTGTGCAGAAGCTTTTAAGTTTCATATAGTCCCATTTGTTTATTTTAGCTTTTACTTCCATTGCCTTTGGAGTCAAATTCATAAAATGCTCTTTGAACCCAAGGTCCATAAGTTTAGTACCTATGTTTTCTTCTATGCAGTTTATTGTGTCAGGTCTTATGCTTAAGTCTTTGATCCATTTTGAATTAATTTTGGTACATGGTGACAAATAGCAGTCCAGTTTCATTCTTTTGCACGTGGCTATCCAATTCTCCCAGCTCCATTTATTGAAGAGGCTGTCTTTGCTCCATTGTATGTTTTTAGCTTCTTTGTCAAAAATTATCTGTCCATATTTATGTGGTTTTATTTCTGGGTTCTCAATTCTATTCCATTGGTCTATATGTCTGTTTTTCTGCCAATACCATGCTGTTTTGATTATTGTGGCCCTGTAGTACAGGCCAAAGTCAGGAAGTGTGATACCTCCATTATAGTTCTTTTTTCTTAAGATTGCTTTGGCTATTCGGGGTCTTTTGTGGTTTCTCAGCCATTTTTGACCTATGAACACTTTTCACAGAAATGTATAATTTTATGAACCACTTTGGAATATGTAATCATTTTTGTATGGGATATTAAAAATATAAATATTTTGTATGGGGTATTGTAAATATAAAATTAATTTTAGCAATGTGTTATGATTATTATTAAATGTATTTAAACATTGCACTTAGTTATTTTCACCACACACGAAGTTCTGTTTTTGTTTTAATTCATTTAACCAGTGAAATATGCTGACTACCTTACTTAACATGAGAATGTACATTATTTGTAGAGTTTATGTCATATATTCCATTTGGGAACTACAATTAATATGAAAATTGCATCATCAGAAATATGAAAATAAACAGTGCTCAACATCTACTATGTATAATACCAGAGCACTGTATTTTTAACAAGTCCACTACATAATTTTATAATTTCTATGATTTATATTTACAAGTTGAGATAAGTAAAAGTAATTCAGACTTGCATTTTTTAGCATTCCCTTGCAAATAGCATGTAATAGGTAAACATAGTCTTCTCAAATAACAAAGTATTAATCATCACTGTACTTTATCTTTATTTGTTTTGCTTGAAAAATTACTAAGTACCAAAATGATTTTTTAATAAGTAATTTTGAAAGTCCCATCAAATAATTGTAAGCCTTAGAATAGACAAAAATAGCCCAGAGAAAATTTTGGGAAAATATCAATATTTTTGTGCCAGCTGTTAATTTTCATTTTAATACCAGTGTTCCTTTTGCTTTCTTTGCTAATCGATGATACATTTATAAAAAACAAAATGCACTTGTTCAGTGATAGACTTTGTTAATACTTCATGAGAACATTTATTTTCTCCCCAATAACTGCTCATTTGTTTCTTGATAAACTCTAAGAGGCCTTTTAAAGTTCCATTTTAAGGGGAATACAGTACCATAATTATTTTGTCAAAAATAACAAAAAACATTTCCCTATTTTTGATTTTTTTTATAAGCCTGCATACTGTTTCCATAGTGGCTGCACCAATTTGCAATCCCACCAACAAATCAAGACAGTTCCCTTATCTCCACATCCTCACTAATACTTCTTTGTTGATTTATTGCTGATGGCCATTCTGAGAGGTGTGAGGTGATATCTCATTGTGGTTTTAATGTGCATTTCTCTGATGATTAGTGACACTGAGCATCTTTTCATAGTCTATTGGCCATCTGTATGTCTTCTCCAGAGAAATGCTTATTCAGGTCTTCTTCCCATTTCTTACTTGGGTTATTATTTATTTTTTCTGTGTTAAGTTATATGATTTCATTATAAATTTTGGATATTAACCTCTTGTCAGTTTATCATTGGTGAATATCTTCTCCCAATTGATAAAATGCCTTTTCATTTTGTTGGTTTCCTTTGCTGTGCAAAAAGTTTTTAGTAAGATGTCGCATTTTTTTCTTTTGTTTCCCTTGGCCAAGGATATATATCAGAGGAGAAAAAAAAAAAAAAAAAAATATATATATATATATATATATATATATATATATATATATATATATGTGTGTGTGTGTGTGTATATATATGTATATATGTGTGTATATATGTATATGTATATATATGTGTATATATATATATATATATATATATATATATATATATGCACTCCTATGTTCATTGCAGCATTATTTACAATAGCAGAGATATGGAAGCAACCTAAGTGCCCATTATTAGCTGATTGGATAAAGAAGATGTGATACATAGATACAATGAAATATTACTGGACCATAAAAAAGAGTGAAATTTTAAAATCTTACCGTTGTGACAACATGGATGGATCTAGAGGGTATTATGTTAAGTGAAAAAAAGTCAGACAGAGAAAGACAAATACCATATGATTTCCTTATATGTGTAAGCTAAAGAACAAAATAAATGAACAAACAGAAATAGACTCATAGATATAAAGAACAGACTGATTGTTACCAGATGGGAGGGGATTGGCAGTTGGGTGAAAAAGGTGAAGGGATTAAGAAGCACAGATTGGTAGTTACAAAATAGTCATGGGGATGTAATGACAGCATAGGGAACATAGTCAACAATATTGTAATAATTACGTATCATGCCAGATGGGTTCTAAACTTATCGGGGGGATCCTTTCATAAATTATGTAAATGTCTAACGGCTGTATTGTACACCTGAAGCTAATATAAAATAACATTGCATGGCAGCTGTAATTGAAATATATATATATAGCTTTCCCATTTTTGTCTTCATCTATGCCATAATACGACTTCAAGGAATTACTTCAAAACTCACGAGGGATATCAAACTAAAGATAAGTGTGAGGATATCTTCCAATAGGATTGTAGAAATGTGAACAGTAAAAGAACCACATGCTGTAATGATGAACAACTGTAAAGTACAGTGGAATTAGATGAGCTAATGAAAAGAAACGCAGTTTTCTTAGACAGTAGGTGAGGCATAGAGTGGGTCCTCCTTGGATTAGAAAGACCTCATCCGCCTCAAGACTGAATGATTCCCTGGAGTGCGGTTTATGTCTCCACCATTAGTAAACCGCTTCCAAACACCTCGGGACTAGGCAGGGCTGTGGAAAAAAGCCAAGGACTGGTTGAATTGTAGACAATACCCTCATGCTCTCCTGGCCTAGGAATATCATATCCATATATCTCCCTCTCCTATAATCATGGAGAGAAAGGAGTAATTATTGAATTTGCTGTTATCTATTTAAGGAAATAATATGTTTAAATGGCATGAAAACCAGCTTACTTTTTTCAATCTATAGTTATTTCATGCTAAACTCAAAGGCAGTAGCCCCCAATGTTTGTTTATCAATGTAGTAATATTTTCTAAAGACCACACTTCAACAACCATTCCACTCTGACATCTTCCCTGGGTTAAAAGCTTTTATGCTCAAAGTCACAGCTTGTTGCAACTGTTGCATCCTACAAAAAGGAGTCACATGAGGCAGAAGTTGGTTCTTCCTAAAAAAGAGAAAATACTCATTGTGTGTCTCCCTCCTTTCAGGAAAGAAAAAACGTTCACAAACCCCTCCTACAGCTGACTTCTCAGAGGACTGGATCAAGACTCATACTCCCACTGAGGTGAGTAACTGAATAAAGTGCAAAGCAAAATCTCATGACCACAATTAGTTATGTAAATCAAGATTGATCTGGTGGGTGTGGGAAGACTGTTCCCTGAACTCAACTGAAGTTACACAACAAGGATCAAGTGAGAAGGGCTACTGACAACGAAACTAAAAGCCTGATGCAAAAGAGAGAGTTTTGTCTGTGACGGGTGTTCCATAAGCAAAACAGCTTGCCTCTGTGCTAAAAGTCCACTAGCACAAATCGTCACTCTCTCTTCTCTCTTAGTTTAATTTTGTTCTGGGTTGATGCTCTCCTCTTTGGTTGGATTTCTTTGTAACTTTTTGTGGAACAAATGATTTTCATACGTTTTGGCACGCAAGTGAAAATATAAGTATACCCTTCCTGCCATGATTAAAGCAATACCAGGTAGGGAAAAGCACTCTAGTTTTCAACAATAATCAAGTCACTTTAAGTAACATTTTGCTGAAGCCACCATGGTACTTTTTGAAACAGACTTTTAGAAACTATTTATGTTCAAGAATGTTTGCATTGAAAAAGAAATCTCAGTCTTTTCGATCTATTGCAGCCAGTTTCCTCATCTCAGGATAAAATGAAGTCTAGGCAACATTTTCATGCTGATACTGTAATTAGCACCTAATAAGATTCCTAACAACCAATCAAATTTAGTTATATAAGGTGTACAATATTGAAGCAAATGTATGTAAAATATATGAGTAAAATGAAACTTAAATGTAAGAAAAATTACAAAGATAGTAGCCTCCATGAATTTAATGGTATCCTTGATTTGTGATTAGAGCTAAATTTAATAACAAGTTTAATAACTATGATTTTTTTTTAAATGGGAAGAAATCATGTTCAGTAAAATTCTTATTCATCGATTATACCCATTACATGTAAATTTGGGGGGTAAAAGTAGACAAAGTACAAAAGTTTCTGTCCTGTAAAAGACTATATGGAAATTATACATAAAAAAAAAAAAACACAGGTTTCTCTTCCTTTCTATGAATCCTGACTATGAGAAAAAATTAAGGAATGTGAATAAAAGTGACGAATCAATAGTGATGATGATATCTAACATTTCTTAGGCATTAGCTGTGTCAAATATTTTAAGAATTCATTTACCTTAGGACCTAAATATAATATCTGAAACCTAAATATAGTATCTTAGGACCTAAATATAGTATCAAAAAAATTCCAAGAAGAATGAGTTCTTTGGCTATGACACTAAAAGCACAGGCAAAAATAAACAAATGGGACTACATCAAACTAAAAAGCTTCTGCAAAGCAAAAGAAACTATCAACAAAATGAAAAAGCATTCTATAGAATGGGAGAAAATATTTGCAAACCATATATCTGATAAAGGGAAATATTGAAAATCTATAAGGAACTCCTACAACTCAACAGCAAAAGAAAACCAAAACCAAATGATCCAATTTAAAAAAAAATGGGTTAAATACTTGAATAGACATTATTCCAAAGAATCATACAACTAGCCCTCGGGTACAAGAAAAGATGCTCAACATCATTAATAATCAGGGAAATGCAAATTAAAACCGCAATGAGATACCACCTCACACTTGTAGGACGGATGCTGTCAAAAAGACGAGATAAGTCTTGGCGAGGATTTGGAAAAAAAGGAAGCCTTGTGTACTGTTAGTGGGAATCTAAACTGGTACAGTCACTATAGAAAACATTATAGAGATTCCACAAAAAATTAAAAATAAAACAGCCATATCATCCAGTATTTCCACGTCTGGGTAAATATCCAAAGGAAATGAAATCACTATCTCAAAGAGGTATGTGTACCCACATGTTCATTGCAACATTATTCTCAATGACCAAGACATAGAAATAGTAAGGGTCCAGTAGCAGATGAATTGATAAAGAAAATATGTGTGTGTAGATATAGACTATTAGCCATGAGGAAGAAAGAAATCCTGCCATTTGCAAAAACATGTATGAATCTTGAGGGAATTGTGCTAAGTGAAACAAGTCAGACAGAGAAAGACAAATACTATCTGATCTCACTTATATGTGAAATCTAAAAAAAGTCTAACTCATAAAATAAGTAGAATAGTGGTTGTAAGGGTCCGGGGGACAGTTGAAATATTGGTCAAAGTGTATAAACATCTGTTTCTAAGATGAATAGTTTCTGAGTATCTAATGCACAGCATCATGTGACCACAGTTAATGGTAATATATTATATACTTGAAAGAGCTAAGAAGGTAGGTCTTAAATAAATATTCTCTCTCTCTCTCTCTCTCTCTCTGTCTCTCTCTCTCTCTCACTCACACACACACACACACACACACACACACACACACACAAATTGTAATTCTGTGAAGTGATGGATGTGTTAACTAACCTGACTGTGGTAAATATATAATAAACAATATAAACATATATAAACACAAATAATTATATACAATACACATATATGCATATTTATATACAAATACATATATATACATATATATATATATATATATATATGTATATGTGTATCTGTGTATATGTATATATACATATCTACCTTGTTCCCCCAAAAATGAGACCTAGCCAGACATTCATCTCTAATGCATCTTTTGGAGCAAAAATTAATATAAGACCTAGTATTATATTTATTATATTATATTATATTATATTATATTATATTATATTATATTATATTATAATATAGACTGGGTCTTATATTATTGTAAAATAAGTCCTGGTCTTATATTAATATTTGATCCAAAAGACACATTAAAGTTGATTGTCTGACTAGGTCTTACTTTTGGGGAAACATGGTGTATCAAATCATTGCATTTTACACTTTAAATTTACAAATGTATGTCAATTTTATCTCAAAGCTGGGGAAAAAAGATTTTAGAAAAATAATTTCTTGTCAAAACATCTTTAAAATCATATACATTATTATACCCTTAAAAATAAAATGAGTTAATTGATACTAGAATTTGGATAACTTGTTTCAGAGTATCTAAAGCCAACCTACCAAATGACCAAATAAACAAAAACTATATATTTTTTGAAGTTTGAGACAAAATGAACCATTCTCACTCAAGAGGCAACCCTCTAAATAAATAATATATTTTAAAGTGCTGAGTGTCTGAGAATTTGTGTTTCCTCAAACTTAGTTGTTTCCCTTCCTCTAATATGTGATTCACCCTAGCTTTACAGTTAATAGTACTCTTTAAGGTAGACCAACACTTTAAAACACAATGTTCTCAGGCAAAATTTCTATGCCTTAATTATTTTATTTGAAGAAGAAGAAAGAAAGAAAAAAAGAGTGCTAACTTGTTAGGTTACGGTAAGAATTCATTACATGCATATCTCTTCAAACATTGCCTGGTACATAATAAGCTCTCAGTAATATGATATGCAATAGTTGAAGACTGCTAAAGTTTACTCATTTTCCAGGTTCTATCAACAGACTTGATTCAAACATGTATTAGCTCATATACTATTATACACACACACTCATATACATTTGAAATCTTTAAAATTATGCAATTATTTGTAAAAAATATTAATCAACTGCAAAACTTTTATCTAAATTAACATGCATTTTTGTCTCATTGTCAGAAAGGACTTATATAAGACATTTTGAAACACCCAGACTATAATCTAATGCATCTAGATTAAGTATTTCACTGGGCATATTGATGAATACATGTTTTTGAAAAATACTATAATGTTAAAATGTTTCAATAATATTATTCATTAGGCATAAAACACATGTCTTATTCTAACACCTACAATATCAAAGAGAATTTTAAGAGGTAGTAATATTGTGTTCTGGTAAAAGAGATTATAGGTATTACTATAAAGAATATATAAAGAATTATATATTCCTTCTTGATATAAATTATTTTTTGAAGTAATGCCTAAATGAAATACCTTTAAAATGTATTTATCACACACAAAGATGATTAAGACATAAATAGTGATACTGATACTACTACCATTACTATTAATAAAATATCTTGAGGTTTAGTTGGTAAAAATGTATTTCCACATGATAAAATAACTGTGGTAAGTCATTACAACATATTCTGATATATTTTATTTACATATTATAGAAGGAAGAAATTTGTATAAATTAGAAATATTGCTTTAAAAGAATGGATTGTTTGGTGTTTTAATCTCTAAAATGCAGACTATTGCTTCTGGGAATTCATAATGTTTTATGTATAATGTTGATATACATCAATTATTTTTAGCAGAAAATGCATTTTATGCTAAGCTAATTGCAAAGTGTTATTTACCTTACCATAACATTTTTAAAAAAATATTCAGAAGAAGCTTTAAAAAAAATGCACCTAGAAGTGCTAAAAATCATTCAAGGTATGGTAATCATTTCAGCATACTGAGCAAAGTTAAATATCATTTAAAAATGAATTCAGTACTGAAAATAGCTGGAAATTATGATGTGTGAATATAGAATCATTCACACATGAAAAACTGCTCATCAGAAAGAAAACAACACTAAATTATAAGCAAAATTTCATTAAAGAAAAACCCTAATACCTGCATATTTCTTTTCTTTTTTCCAGTTTGGAAATCAA
Organism: Rhinolophus sinicus; assembly: GCF_057876585.1. Taxonomy (NCBI): domain Eukaryota; kingdom Metazoa; phylum Chordata; class Mammalia; order Chiroptera; family Rhinolophidae; genus Rhinolophus; species Rhinolophus sinicus. Next base: position 181,678,287 of record NC_142516.1, read on the forward strand.
TTCTGCCCTTACTTCAAAATAAATAGTATAAATTTTGATGACAAGCTAATAATGGTCCAGAAACAATAGATTGCAAAAGATAATTAAGTTTTGTTTTTAACCAGCTACCAAAGTTGAAATACTGTGCTAGCTATGTTAAATAAAATCTCACCAAGTTAAAAAAAATATTTCAACAAGTCGGGAGGGAGGGAGAGAGGAAGGGAGGGAGGGAGGGAGGGAGGGAGGGAGGGAGGGAAGGAAGGAAGGAAGGAAGGAAGGAAGGAAGGAAGGAAGGAAGGAAGGAAGGAAGGAAGGAAGGAAGGAAGGAAGGAAGGAAGGAAAATCACAAAAATACTAAGTTACTCGCCTAATGTTCATGACCAAAACAGAACCTAGTTCACGAATTCAGTTTTTTGTAGTGTTATCATTCTGAATAGCTTTCAAAAATTCATCATCTCAGGTAGAATCAGCTTTTACATCCTACTTTATATCCATATCTCAATACATGCTGCCTCAATTTATTTGAATAACGTTTTAAAAATGAAAAAATAAAGCTATTCAAAATACACTTTCGTGCATTAACAATTGTTTTAAAATTTTTCACTTTGTTGGAATTTATTAATATGCAGTGAAGATAATTTAAACATTTCTAAGTGTTATGAATATTGTAAGATGTCAAAGCCATCATTCTACACAATTCAAAAAGAATTTTTTTGTAAAAGTACATTGTATGTAAAATATATATGGCATTGGCATATTTACAATACTGTCAAGAATCTGTATTTAGTTTACAATTCACCTACAGCTGATTTTCTTAGGGTTTGTTTTGTTTATTCATGTATATGCATTCAAACACACACACACACACACACACACACACACACACACACATACACACACACAGCCACTTAAATAAATTTCTCCTTTGGTTACTTAAGGATTCCGGATATTTTGCCATTTTTTTCTTAACATTTAATGTATATTATTTATATTATATTAATATAGTAAATTATATTAATATCAGCAAAACACAATATTTCTGAACTAGCAACAGAAAAAACATTAATAATCGGATACTTTCAGAATTGTTCAAAGGGATTGAGTACAAGATTTAAAATTATCAGCAGTATCCACATAAAGTATGTTGCATTGTCTTTTAATCCTCAAAAAAAATCCCTCTAGGCTGCAGTTTAATTACAAATCACATGTAATTCAATAAAAATAACATGTTGAATATTTCCCAAACCTTTATGAATGGAAAGATACATAGGCAGAAACCAAGCCATGAACAATCTCACTATTCGTTGTAGTAAATAAATATACGAACAACAACAAAATGATGAAGTCCAGTAAAGTGTGACATAAAATCATGGGCATACAAGAGAGAAGAATTATATTCTTCATGATTTGGGGAACTTTTTTTTCCCAAAAACCAGCACACTTTGCACAAGATGACACCAGTTTCAGATTGCTTGAGGTCACTGAGAACGCTGCTGTCCATTGATGCTGCTCAATTAGCCTCAGGTATTCCAGAGATTTAGAAAGGAAGTTCCAGGAAATCAGTATTTTGTTTGGTTGGTTGTTACCTCATTAGGGATTATAATCTAAGATATAATACTGTGGGTTATCCTCCATTTCTAAATAATGTATTAGTGATTTCACCAATATTGTTCTCAGAGGCAGAAAAATTATGTGCCAAGAAACCCCCATTTTCTTCACTTTCACTTCTGGATGAGATGGAGTAATGCAAACTAGATTTACTTTTCTACCTGAAACAATCACTAAAGAAAATATATGAAACAACAGTTTGCCAGTCACTGGACACGAGGGAATGAAAGAGAGTGACCTCTGGGGGGAAACAGATGAGATGAGCTCTACTGGGATCCTCACTTACTGTTTTGAGTTGCTAGGGGGCAGTGTAGGGAGTCAGGACCCTGAGGTGAGGGCTAAAGGTGTTCATCAGGAGGGGCCAAGGCAGCTGGAGCTGGCAGAACAGAGAACAAGAACAGAGGCAGCTCAGAATCAATGCTGCTACACCAAACCTGATGGAAATATAACAATCTACATGACCTGGACCAAAAAATCTGCTGTTGCAAAGTAAAACAACTATTAGATATCTTTAGCTCCAAAGCTATGCTAAGAACCCGTTATACTTTTTCCTATGACCAAATTTTCCTTATAATAAGTAGTAGAGTTAAATGCACTTTTATGCTGAAGTAACTCTATAAAACAGCTAATTTTAAGTTGTGAGAAAATTGTTTAGATAAATAAATGTGTGTTTCAAATTCCTTGATTATTTAATTTGAAAGATCGTGTTTAATATGACGAAAGAGAAAAAGGTATTAAAGCAAAGTAAGAAAATGTGTATATTCAAATGAGAATTTTGTATTTGTTTCTGAATTGCTTTAAGAACATTAAATCCCATGTAAGAAATTCAATTATATTACTTATGCTTTTTCTAAAAGAATATATCCATTAACTAAACTTCCTTCAACATATCTTTAGTGCCCTAAATATAAAACTGATAGTTAGTTTTGGAAATATTCTAATTCTATACAATAATTTGACCAAGTAATAAATATAAGCATTTAGAAGCCCTACTCTATGGTGACAATCTAGGTAATCATTACGAAAATTTTTGTGAATATTTTCAAGAATTTCCATATGTGTTAATGTATGATTACTAAGAAGAAATGAGAAAGAAAACCTTGATTTTAAGATATGTATTTAAAAGAAATATAATTCTACACAATTTTATTTTTCTCGTAACAGTTTATCATATATAATTTTTCAGGTAAGTGCCTATAGATGTAAATTGTTTTAAAAGTTGAATATTTTATACCAGGAGTACAAAAAAAGTGTACACGCTTTAAGAGATATTATCTATGCATTGCTTTTCGAAGTTGAATTACGGCAGTAATGTGTAGTATAATGTTCGCTCAAAAGATGATATGATAACATCATTCATTTTATTACATTTTAATGCAGTTTTTTTTCCTTTTTTAAAATGTATATATATATTGTTTTTGAATTTGTTTGAACTCATGGAATCATTTGGGGAAGAAATGGCATCTTTATAATATTGATTACTTTTATCTGTAAAAATAATATATCTCTCATTTTGATACTTCATATTTTGGGTTGCTTTCATCAAAAGCATTTAAAAAAGAATTTCACTTGCTAAATTTTGTTACTTGTAGGTAAAAATATGACAATTTATTTTATAATGTCTTTGTACCCTACAGCAACTTGCCAGACTCTCTTTCTAATTCTGGTAACCTTTTCTGGCTAAGTTTTGGAATTTTCGTTAAGTGTAAAATGACAATATACGTGAATATAATTTTGTTCTCTAAATCTTTATAATTCATATATTTTATTTTTCCTGTCCTCAATGGCTGGGATGATCATTAAACTTATAAAATTGAAAAGAAGTGATAATCATTGATGCCCTTGCCTAGATCCCAGTGTTAAAGAGATAACTTTTCATGTTTTATTAAGTGGATTATATCTGCTGTAGGTTTACGTGTGAAAAAAATCATCCAAGTTTTCAAATAAATTAAAACAATAGTGTTTCATTTTCCTGAAGAACTTTTAAAAATAATTAATCTTAGTTAATTCCAAAATCCACAGTTTTGGAGGTCATTTTCTGCTATCTAGCATGTTTCTTTATGTGTGGGGTTTTATTTGACTGAGTTCTGTTTATTGCCCTGAAATTTCTTCTCCAGGGTGGATTTTTATTTTCTCATACCAAATGTATGGGGTACCATAATAAACTAATCAATAAATTAAAGCATCTTTTGACATACGGGTGATTATTAAATCACAAATATATTAAATATGTAGCTTAATTTTGTATCACAATTGAACATATCAGAAAAAAATAATACTGCCAAATGTTTCAACCCTCCTTAATTTTCTATTAAATATTTGAATATTCAGAAATTGTTACACATAGCTAACTTGGTGAATGAAAGAAGTAAACATTAGTTTCACTGATAACTCAATAAATACGAGAAACCATTATTTCTTTTACTCGCCACACTTTATGCAGAATATTTTTGTAAATAAGGCTAATATGAATACTCAGACTCATTTATTCATATCTTGTAATCTCTACTGCTGATTTTTAGTTCATATTAAAGGTTATGTAACTGAACAGACTTTATTATCGCATAAGAATGACTAAAAATGGCAGGATAAAAATAGAAACAAATATCTACTTTGTTATATATAACATATATAATACTTCCTATACCTAAAGTCACATAATTAGTTGTTTATAGAAAAAAAAATCCTGGCAGTAAAATTTTAACCTTTTATAAAGATCATCTGAGAAATGAACAATGTATGAAGCAGAACAAATAAAGCCATTTTGGTCATGGGTATTTCAGAATGTTCAAAACTGTAATAGAAATTATTTGCAATGTTCAGTATGTCAATCAGTGTAAAATTTGTGAAGCTCAGGGTGAAATTAATTTTCGTAGTCATTTAAACACTTAGCGAGTACATTTTTTTACTGATATATTACACCAGGGGTGCCAAAAAAAATGTATACACACATGACTTGTCTTCATCTTTTGTTATCGGTATATATTGAGTATTACAATTTTAATACAGTTTTTTCCTTTCTTAAAATGTGTATACATTTTTGGCACCCTCTGTATATACATCACATAAAAATAAAAAAGAAATGAAAGAACTAATTTATTTTCTGAGAATTTCAGTTCCATCAGTATAACTAATTAACTGAGAAAGGGGAATTTAAAGGCTGGGGTTGTACAGGGAAGCGTCACACAACTGAAACAAGTAAACCAGGTATTTTAAAGCTTTTTTAGAAATATCCTTAATATGAACACACTTGAAAGCATTATTTTAATGTATATTACAATGCTTATTATCTATTGGTGCTATCTATCAATGTTCATGAAAACCAACAAAAATTATCAATTCAATAGGTACCATTAGTCATAGATATAGAAATTCCATGGCTTCAGACATTTACTATATGCTTAAATTATTTTTATGTTCATCTATATTGTTAAATATATTAATCCAATGTTTGATGTGATGTGCTTAAAAATCTCCAACTTAGATAAGTTCAGTGTAAAAACAATAGCGTTGCATTTTTTGTTTTGGCTACCATGCCCAACTATAATTTTAAAAGGCTTTCCCTTCTAATCATAGAATTTTTAATGCAAGTATCCTTGTGTCATAAAATCAGGAAATTCATCTCAGGAAGACATGAATGCAAATATAATTTTGATGTGGTAGTTATTAGTAGTGTTCACCACTATTTAATTTTCCTTCCCTTCCAGTCAGAAAACACTGAGATTTTAGCTCTGTTACATTCATTCAGGTTATTTACACTTAATTTATCCCAAAGGCATTGGTACAAGTGATGTGTGTGAATTCAAGGCTACATCAATTAAGTCTGTGTACAAGACCTTCCAGTTGCCTGCCTTTGTACCACAGTAAAACTGGAAGAGTTCTTGGTAGGAAGATGGTACTCCCCAAAATAGCAGTTACTGCCTCGATAGATGAAAAGACCCACTTGTGAGAACCTTCGGTGCAAATATAGGCAAGTGACACAAGAGACAAGCAAGTTCTGTACTCTAAAATTATAAACATTTGGAAAGTACTGAAAATAACAGAAATGTATTGATAAAAAAAAATAGCAAAAATAGTTAACTCCTAAAACTAATGATGTAGTTTGTAGTGTTGTGTATAATTTTGGGTATAACCAATTAGAATGGGGTTGATAAAACTGTGACAGAAAAATTGAAGTTCACTCAAAACACACGCTTCCTTGTAGTATAAGAGAGATAATTCTGAATCCTAATTCTGAATCCTTCCCAGTGCGATGTACTCACTTGACAGCTGTCACCTGCTAACCATAGGCAGCTCCAACCCTTTGTGTAGATGGGGAAACTGTTGAACTGAAGAAATGTATCACCACAACTGTGTTTTCCCAAAAATAAGACCTGACTGGAAAATAAGCCCTAGAATGATTTTTCAGGATGGCATCCCCTGAACATTAGCCCTAATGCATCTTTTGGAGAAAAATTAATTTAACACCTGGTCTTATTTCAGGGAAACACGGTAGATTCACCACCTGGTGAATGGTGGCCTACGCAGGAAAGAAGAAACTTCTACCCTCTTTCCTCTCTTGATTGCTCACAGTTTCCTCTTAGCTTGCTGAGAGGAATGAATAATTGGTAGCTGTTACCACCAAGCTGCATTGTGCCTTGCTATTGCCTATTCTTCAACAACATGAACCCAGGTCTTTGTTTTTAACCTTTAGGGATAATGTCTCAGAATAAAACACTTATTTAAGGAAACTATCCTACATTTGAAAACATAACTAAAGGCGTCCACTTCAGTTTATAATTTAACATGCTATAAATATGGTTAAAACCATATCATGTCCATCCAGCACCATTCTAGAAATTCTGGAAATCAAACAACATTCTGGAATTTTGAATGACAAAATATAAAATTATATATACTGTCATTGGTAAATGAGGAAAATATCAACCTTTTGCCTTTGGAAAAGACGAATATGATAAAACACAATGATACATTGAGAATTTTTGAAATCACATAAGTACTCCCTCTGTCCCCTCTTTTTTTGCATCTATATACATTTTTTTTAATTAAAGTTTATTGGGGTGACAATTGTTAGTAAAGCAACATATATTTCAAATGTACAATTCTGTAATGCTACATCATCTATATCTCACATTATATGTTCAATACCTAGAGTCAGTTTTCTTTCCATCACCCTCTATTTGATCCCCATCTATATACATTTAGCATCATAAACTAATCAATTGCACAGCAAATATCCATCTTCCTCTGTAAGGCAGTTAACTGAGCAAAATGTTACTTCATTCAAGTTTTGACAATCATTCTATAATTAGTTCCGATGTATGTTCAAATGAGCGTGTCTCAATTTTATTTTAACCTATGATCCATTGTGGTAAACATCAAACTCAATGTTCTCCATTAATGTCATTTGCGTTTCAAAGTAAATTAGGTATTGTCACCAAGAGAATGTCAAATCAATGATAATATTAGTTTTAAAAAATTATAATTTGAAAGATAAGATTATTCTGTGCTTAAGGTCTTTGTGTTTGTCACAAGGTTCACTGTCCTAGGAAGTGAAGAAATTTAAAGACAATATAGGTCATTATCAATGTCAAGTCTATTTTACTCTTTAGTTTCCAAGTTAAATTGTTATTGTAAAATCTGTTTGACTTTTTACTTCTAAACTGTTTGGCAAAAGATATTAGTCCTTGAGCATTAAGTAGAAACATTTCACTGTTGTCATTTGATCCTTGCAAGTTCCTACTCTTTCTCAGATGTCAAGAATAAAGTCAAACTACTCAGCTATGGTTCCCTCCAGTGTTTCAAGAAAATATTATCACTCTGTCGTGTTTCGTAATGTCTTACACTGGTATACCATCTCTATGTTAATATACAAATGATGCATCACTATCTTAAATAGATTAAAGAGAGATTCTATTTAATTATAGCACAGAAGGTATATTAAGACAACTATAATTAGAAGGTATACTCAAACAAAATAAAGTTGTGTGTCTAGAAACAATGTACTTTTCATGATACACTAAGTAAGCAGAAGTAGCTGATAATAATTAACTTTGAGGAAGGATTGTAAAATTAAAAAAAGGAAACTGAACAACAGAATGAAAATGGGAAGAGAGGGAAGAAAGAAGGAAGGAAGGGAGCTCATCTTTTCTTCAAAACAACCATTGGCTTCTTGGAATCTTTAAAATTTAATATTTAGTATCCTAGGTTTGCATTGTTTTAGAAAGTATACATATTTATGATACTATTGAATGCTGATACAAAAAGTCATATTTATGGAATGAGAAATTTCTTAAAATCATGAATTTTTCCTGCAATAACTTGTCTGAGATAATTAGAAAGAACAGTAGAAGTGGAAATGAATATATCCTGAGCAAAATGATAAGTCCCTTTTTTAGGTTTGAAGTTACTGTTTACTTATATCTATGTTCATACATACATAGTTTAATAGCAATACTTATAACAGGTATGTATTGATATAAAAACTGCAACTTAACTAAAATATCAATCAATCAATGACAAAGATTTTAGCAGTTTCCTGGTATGTTGCTGTTATTTACAAAAGAAGATAAATTAGCTAAATAACCTGAGTGGAAATTAATTCACAGTTACTACACTCCATCTTAAGTACTATGTTGCTTTGTTTAAATGTCACTTAGTGTGAACTTCATTGTATTGGATAATTTCATCTCTTAAATTAACTTTTCTTCAAATACTATATTATTACTTTCTTATTTCCCCAGGCACCAAACATGAGAGCAGAAATCTATTCCTCAAATTTATAAGTGCAGAATTAAAACATATTTAATGAGTTGATAAACACATTCAACATGGATCTCTTATATAATTAAACTCCAATAAACGTTTATAATTGTCTTTTGATGTTTAGGCTTTCAATTTTCTATTGCCCAATTTAAATGTACATTACATCCCTATTCACAATAATTTAAATTGTGATTTTGGAAATATTTTATTTTCCATCTAAACTTTATTTGGAAATGGCAGCCCAAAAAGAAGCTACCGTGTTTCCGCAAAAATAAGACTGGGTCTTATATTAATTTTTGCTCCAAAAGACTCATTAGGGTTTATATGCAGGGGATGTCATCCTGAAAAATCATTCTAGGGCTTATTTTCCAGTTAGGTCTGATTTTGGGGGAAACATGGTATGTCTCTTTAGATGCATATGCTCTATTTAATACCTTATAATAGTTATTATTTTCATACTGATCTTGAATAATTTTTAGAAGAATGATAAAGTACACATTAATGTATGACTGATTATCTCATTTTTATTTCTACTAGCAAAATTTGTTTTCTTCTGCTGAGAAATTTTAAGATCTACTCTCTTAGCCACTTTCACACACATGATACAATATTATTAAATATAGTCACCACACTGTGTATTACCGTGAATCCCAGAAAATAAGACTGGGTCTTTCATTAACTTTTGCTGCAAAAGATGCATTAGGGCTTATGTTCAGGGATGTCATCCTGAAAAGTCATGCTAGGGCTTATTTTCCAGTTAGGTCTTATTTTCGGGGAAACACAGTATATCCCCATGGCTTATTAATTTTATAACTGGAAGTTTGCAAAAAATATATGTTCTTACGCATTGTTATTATGATGTGTAACTAAGAGGGTTATCATGGTACAGTGACACCTTTAAGTTAATAACATTATAAGGCTACAGTATGGATATATTTATAAGGAAATATAAGACTAAGACTATATGTGGGCTAAGCAACAAATATATTGTTTCAAACTAATATTGATGAATTAATAGGCAATGCAGATTATTATGTGTATTTTAATGGTTCTACTCATTGACATAAGTCGAAGTACTAAGGTAAGGGGGAAGTGTATCTTTCATCAGAATCAGAGAACAAATGAAGAAAATATTGCTGGATGATACAGGACTAGCAACAGTACTAGCAGCTGGTTGCTTTGCCTTCCTTTGAAAGATCTGCAAGTTTCTTTCAAAGACATCGTATTGCTCCTAATCAAACACTTCCTCAAATATCTCTCTGATGACATGGTTTACTCTAAATAAATGTGAAACTCTCAGTATATCTTATGAAGTAGTAGATGAAGTATATTTTAAAAACAGATCACAAGTAATTTACACTAGTTTTACCTATGTTAATTTCTCACGTCATCGTAATCAATAGTGTCAGTCACAATATACGAAGACGTTAACTATCATCATATGAGAAGAATGATAACTTTTCCCAAAATAATATTCATAGATATCACTCCCAGTTTATGTCCTATTTACAGTGCTATGTGTGTTTACATGTGTATAAGTAACCTTTTAGAAAGCATACACAGACACACACACACAACACACACACACACACACACACACACACACAGTGCCGAAAAAATGTATACACATTTTAGAAAGGAAAAAACTGTATTAAATGTGTAATGCTAAATATATACTGACAACAAAAGATGAAAATGTATACAAAGGTGTATACATTTTTGGCACCCTAGGTATATATTTAAAGATATATGTTTACATTTTAAAGTGAACTAAAAGAATTAAGAGATGTACTTTGCTTCTTCAAGAGAACTCTACTGTTCAACATCTCTTTCTTCCTCTATTTTTTCTTCAAATAGGAAAACGTGTTTAAATTTCAATGAAAAGGAAGTTTCTACTTGCATGATGGTTTCTTTCTATTTAAAGATACTTAGTTATTTTCACCCAGAATTTTCATGCCATTTCACACTATCTCATCAGCTAGTCAATGAAGAATTATGTGTAGAGCTACGATTCCTTTTTTTTTGAACTGCTGCATGTTATCTTTTTCTAAATTAAGCCATGACTCATACTTTTGAAAAATTGCTCTTAACTTATCAAACTTAAATCCAGATGCTTGATATTTTTCCATTCAAATTCTTTAACATTGAGTCTGTTTTAAATTTCAGATCACAGTATTGTATCCATTGACACTTGGATTATGTCATATCAGGGTGATCTTTCAACATTTCTCATATGAAATGAGAAATGTGTTCAGTTCTTGTTTGCTTGAATAAGATGTGAAAAACTTTAATAATTTTGTAAAGTATTTCTTGTAGTGGCTATGCTAATCAAAATTTGTAGAAGTTTTGTGATGTAATATAGATACTTCTTATGAATTAACTATCCTGTAATGAACTGGAAAGTTGGACTTATTATGGTTTTGAACACATGTACAGTCTTTAAGCTTCCATTTGAAAAAGCTCCAAAAAGAACATCAAACAAACAAAAGAACATAAAAAAAAAAAAAATGAAGATAAAAGAGGAACTCAATGAAGTAGACGATAAAATGCCATGACAATGCTAACAGATTAATCAAATTGATAAAATACTATAAAATTGATCAAAAGAGAAAAATAACCAAAATGAACATCCTCAAAGATCCTAGACATAGAAATAATAACATATTTTACCAATAAATTTGACATTAGACAAATTACTCAAAAATCCTAAAACACTCAAAAAGAATAGAAATACTGAATTGTTATATATCTTATAGAAATAAATCCATTACTTTTTTTAAAAATTAAAAAGAAAGTCTCATGTTAAGATGGTTTCCCACATATTTCTTCTATATCTTAAAGAAAAAAAAAATTGTGCCGATGTAAAATTTTTGAATTTTAACAAATAACTAATTTTATATAGCCAACGTAACCTTCATACCAAAAGTTGACAGGCACTCTACAAAACTCAGAAAGCAAATATCTGATCAATATCTCTCATGGAAGCAAAATATTAAAAAATAAAATTCAATAAAATACAACAGGAATAGCCTATGATTATAAAGAGAAACCTAGTCTATAGGTAAAATAATAATTTATCATTTTAAAATATGTTATATGATTTGAAACATTAACAGGAAAATGAAGAAAAGTCATACCATCAAGAAGACAGAAAAACTTCATAATTAACCAGCACCCATTATTGATGGGAGAAAAAACTTATCAGAGAAGTGAACTTCTGTTATCTGATAAAGTATAAAAGTACAGAAAAGCATAGGTAACCTTGAAGTATTGTCAGCTTTCTCCCTGAGACCAAGAATAGTCCCTATCAACAGTTCTATTGTATGATAACAAAGAAAGCAATAAAGCAAGACAATAAGAAGTAAAAGAAATAAGGATGAAAGAAATAAGGATAAAACAATCTTGTGTTTAATTTTTCTAGACATATTTGTTTAGTATTTGAAATAGTACATAAACATTCACCTGCACTTTTCTGCAGTTATTCTTTGTTTTGGGCACATTCCATAGTGGTGATTTCATCATGATATTCAGATATATTATACTTTTAAAACTCATTTCATTATTTAAAGATATCCACAAGTCAGAGGAACCTTTACTGAACTACTTGAATTATTTTTTTGGTAGCTTTCTATTTTTTTCAAGAACGAACTAAAAATTATGAGTTGATTAGTAGATGCACTCAGTGACAGGGTTTAACTTCAAATGTATACTTCTGTTACGAGACATAACAATGCTTAAACATTTTTCAGAATACATTTATGGCATTTCTTTTTTTTTTTTTTTTTTGCTTGACCATACTGCAGGCAGTTTTAATTTAAACGTGCTTACAAAGGAGATATTTATTTATTTTATTTAGGTTTGTTTTGTAAAGAAGGTTAAGGGTTAGACTATTCCAAATATTTCATTGAAAGTATCCTGCCATATTTGTACGATGGACATGTATAAGAGACTTCTTCAACATTGTTGTCTGCAAGCTTCTATACAAGCAAAATGATGGGAGTGATTGAGAATGCTTTAGTGTTAAAGATAATTAAGAAGATCCCTGAATTTGCAAACTATGAAGAACATAGATAATGTTTCTAATTTTGTGAAATTGGTTTCACTAGGACTTGGGATTTCTTTTAAATCATGCCTGCATATGCATAAGTCAATGCCAATAAAATATCTATGAGGAAATTTAACAATAGAAAATTTGGACAAAATAGTTACTAAGATCCTTTTCTATTGTAAGGTTCCTTTATTCTGAAACGGAGTAAACTGCTCTGTGATTCATCTCGCTTTCTTTACAGTAGTAATGACTCCCACTCAATCAACTGAATCCCTGTAAGGTTGATCTGATGCAATTGAAAAATAATATATCAGTCATGTCCTGGCCCAGTGATTTCTGCTGTCCAAATGATAAGATAGGTTTGGCAATGAACCAATGTGTTCTTTTTGCCTGTTTGTTCGCTCTCAAGTCAATTGGGCATTACTATGGTCAGAAATAATTAAATATCCAATAATTTGGAAAATTTTATCTTGACATTTGAACATAGCCTACTAGAGAAGTGCCGTGACTTCAAATGATATGATCAAGCATCATAAAACACAATGTTTCAAATTACAACTAACATTTGTCGAGAATGGCTGACCTTTGGAGAAAATGAAAATTTATATGCTTAGATCTCACCAGGCTATCATTAACATGCATTATTGTATTATGTACCCGGTGAAGAAACAGAGTCACTCTTTTAGCTGTTTATCTGCTAATAAAATGAAGAGTACCTGAATTTGAATACCCTCCTGTGAATGGAATTTAAATAATTAAAATTTATATTAGAAGCAAACAAGGAATGAACACAGTTGTGCTCTACCAAGAATGTGTTTGTCCTCCAGCAGATACTAGCAAGTCTGGAGAGAGTTTTGGTTTCCCACCAATGTGGGAAGATGCTGCGCTGGAAACTGGTGGGTAGAGGCTGGGACGCTGCTGAGCAGCCAAGCATGCACTGGAGCATCACGGCACAGTGAGGAATAGTCCTGCCCCAAGTGGCAGTGATTCTGAGGGTGGGAATTCCTGAATTAACACATGAAACAAATCTGATTGTACTGTTTGCTAGCATGCTGTGTGTATTATCTTTTTTAAAAAAGAAGTTTCAGGTAATCTTTAGGTAATGAACAGTAAGCATGGAACACAGCTTAAGTGTATTGAATGCAGGAATTGAATACAGCTTAAGGATAGACCATCTTAAAATTTTGGGAGCGCTACTTTTGTAATACACATGAACAGATAACGTAGAGAGGAAAGTCAGTCAAAATGAGTTTTGCACAGAGAGGAGAGCATGGCAGAATGTAATTTATATGGGAAAGCATAAGGTTCCACAGATATAGATAGGTTAGAAAATTGTTACTGAGCATTTGCTCTTAGACTAAGATTCAGCTGATTACCTTCCTCTTCTTCCATTCCTTCTAACAGTGTATCAGTAAAGCCAGTAGGCAAATATACAACCATCACTAGAACATCCTAGTCCTCAGATAGGTCTCTTTAGGTTTGGGGGGTGGGGGTTGGACTTTTTTGTTATTTATTTATTTATTTATTTATTTATTTATTTATTTATTTAAGTTGTCAGCATTTACTTATTCACATAAGTACTAGAATAATTCGTTGGAAAGCAAGTCTCATTTCCTCAAGTCAACATTCCCTCAGATTTTCCGATGCAATGCCCAGAAAAGAAGAGCTGCTTTCCGATATCCGTGTTCTTTCTTTTCCATAAAAATTAGAAATCAGTTGTTTATAAAACTGAGTACCTTTTAAAACATTTATAATCCATACCTTCTCCATGTAGTTTCTTTACCAGCCAGCTAATTCCAGAACAAATATAATATACAAATTATCCACAGTGCTTCCATAAATGATTTTTAGGTGCCATCACACATGAAATAAAGTGATTAGAAACTCCACAAGTTTAAATTAGCTTTAAATGTCCTTAGGAAATTATAATAGCTTTTTGATAAAAAATTTTAAAAAGCTATTATATCATAGTCTGTTCACTCTGCCAAAACAAAATACCATTGGCTGGGTAGCTTAAAAACACAGCAACTTATTTTCTCACAGTTCTGGAGGTGGACAGTTTAAGATCAAGGTCCCAGCAATGCTAGTGTCTAATGAGACCTCTCTTCCTGGCTACCTGATGGCCCCGCTCTGGCTGTGACCCCACATGGCCTTTACCCTGTATATTCCTGGGGATACTGTCTCCCTCTTCTTACAGGACACCAGTGCTATTACTAGCGCGCTGCCCTTATGACTTCATTTCACTTAAAATATCTCCTTAAAACCCTGCCTCTAAATAGTATATTGGGAATTAGAGCTTCAACATATGAATTTTGGAAGGACACAATTCAGCCCATAAGAGCTATGCAAGATTTTTCTGTTTAACAATGAGATAAATAAAAGTTCCATGTATTTATTTAAACTATGATAATACTATTGGCTAACAGACACTGTGCTAGTCTGTCAGGGGAGAGTAGAGGGCAAGACAGAAACATTACTGACACCTTGCCATTAATGATCCAGTAGCAGAGATTTTTGAACAAGTCTGGTGATATCAACAAATGCATACTTATCGCTATAAGTTTGGAGATTTCAGAGTGAGAGGAAAAGATGTCCTCACATATCGGCTTATATTTGTCTTTATAAATACACATGGTAAGGTTATGAGAATGAAGAGGAGCCGAGTTATTGGTAGGTAAGGGCTTGGAGGACAATAGAGACAACTGAAAAATTAATTTCCTTGAGAGAGCAAGGATAAGAAAAAGAAACAAAGTAATATCGTGAGTCATTGTTGAATATCCAGTTAACATTGGTAACCATAATTTTAAAATGATCATACATTTAAACTCCACCTCTTTTCTCAAGTGCAAAAGAAAATAGACAAATGTTGAAACTTGACAACAATGATGCTGATGCCCGAACTATTAAATACTTACTTCGTAGACACTGTGATAAATGCATTTACTATGTATGTCATTATTTTTACAGTAATTCTATGGAATATCTACTATTATTATTCTCATTTGATGGTTAAGCAAACTGAGGCTTACAAATATTTAGACAATTTTCCAAATAATGATTACTCTAAGGTGGGAATGCCAGCAGTCTGACTTCTCAGAATTCTGGCAAGTTCATGTGATATGACATCAGAGATACAATGAAGTCAAATCATCTACAGGAGGAACTGAAAAGATAAACCATGCAATGTTTGCAAAAAATGAAAAACGGGGTTGGGAGTAAACACTGAAGAAAGATTTAGACGGGGGTAAGTTAATGGTTTTAAATGTAATAAGGAAGGAAAAAAATGGCATTTGGAGTAAGCCAATGGAAAAAAGGGAGAGAAAAAAGGTGTGGCTGCAGCGTACAATGGTTTAAATTATTGACTATGTTTGGTGACACTTTTTCTAAAGAAAATATAAATATTGACTGCTGAAATCAGTTAGTGAGGGCAAGTGAGGAGAAACTCATTGGAAAATATGATGTTAAAAATCTCAGGTGCCAAAAAACCCAGAGGACAGGGTATTTAAGGATTATCAATGGGCATCAAATGAAACAGCAATGTTTCAGGATCTGGTGTGTCATCCATACCCAAGTCATCAATGAATGAAAGAATGAGAAGTTGCCTAGTCCAACATTGATTGATAATAAGGTACTAAAAAAATACTTTCTTTTTTTTTTCTTCTTTATGTTGTGGGTTGAGGAGAAATGATATGAAAGCAGTCGTGAGTACCAAAGACAAGATTTTCACTCTTGCTCTGAAATACGAAGCATTTGAATAAACGAATATTTTTAATTGGTGATTACAGAAGGACGAGTGTCTTCTGGGAATGGTCAGATAGCATTTAAAGACATAAGGTGAAGGAAGTGTTCAGAGAATGGGTTGAGGATATAGTGTTGACTGATTATAGAACAGGCATTTCAAGAGATTATTTGAAAGATGGAGAAGAAAAGTAGTCGTGAAATGTAAAGTAAAAGGAGAGAAGTTGAAATGGACAAGAGTGGGATAATTTAGTACATCATAGATTAAAGAAACAACTTGCATGTTAACTAGAAAACAATAGGAAATAGTGACCTTAGGCATGATGCGATTAAATTTACAAGTCATGAAGGTGCTGTCTGGGCACTTTACAGACCGTAGCTGTGACTTTGAAATGAGATCTAATAGATATGGTATAGGCTTTGGGGTTGACATTAATTTTCTTCATGGTCTGCTAGTGTTGGCATATGTACTAAGATTGCGTTGCCAGAAAGGTAAGAAAACAACGATGAATCACATCATCCTTCATGGTGAGTTTGGGGGCTGAGGCGGGTGTGGGTGGAGGCCAAAAAGACACATATCTGCTTCATTCTTTCAAAAATAACAAGATGTTTCTCTCAATGTCCTTTTTGGTTGTAGGAAATCCTCCATTTAATAACTTCATAGTCATTGCAGGACAGACGCAGGTCCTGAGTCCTTTCTCCTCTGTATTGCAGTGGTACTGCCTTGGTATGTATATAATACATATTTTATGGAATTAACCAGATATGTTTATAAAATGCTACACTGAAAAATATCCCAATAGTTATCTTCCTTCCTATGTAGAAATCTCCAAGGTTTTTCATTCCTGGAACTTTATTCAAACAAACATTTATCTACAGCGATACCTGTTTCGATTTTCATGCACTCATTCATCAGAAAGAACCCTACATTATTCAATTTCCCTAAAATTATGTTTCCAGATGCAATCTATAAGGAAATATATACAGGTAAATCATAATAGTGGCTGAAATTGCGCCAATATGTCTGTATAAGTGTATTACCAGATAAAGATATAAATTACATTTAATTTTTCAACTATTTTCATATATTTATTCCATTCGATCATCATATTGACTTTAATGATGTATTCGTCCATTCCACACATATTTATTAAATGTTATATGTTTGGAGCTCTGCTGGTTGCTGTGGATAGAAAGATAAAAAATAGACGATCAGTACTATAAATGTGCAATGTAACCAGTATAATAAGATTATGTACAAAGGACACGATACTAACACAGAAGAGTGATAATCTGTATACATAGTAGAGTACCTCAGTAATATTTTCATGAAAGAATTGATGTAAAGTGAGTTCATGAAACACCAATAAGCTTTTGCCACATGTGCCGAAGGAGGCCATAGTCAAAACGTAGCACTTGCTAAGGCACAGATCCACAAAGTTGAAAGGAATTGCAGTCAGCGCTGGCCTGCCGGGGGCTGGTCATGTTATTTCCCAAGAATGTGTAGTTGTTTCTTGGACAACAGGGGTTTGAACTGCACTGGAAAGGAACACTTACTTATACGTGGATTTTCTTTTTTTTTTTTTAAGAAAGTACTGTAAATGTATTTTCCTGACGATTTTATGATTTTCTTAATAGCATTTTCTTTTTTTGAGCTTACTTTATTATAATAATAGAGAATATATTACATATACAAAATATGTGCTATTTGACTGTTTATAGCACATAAGGTCAACAATAGGCGATTAGTATTATAGTTAAGTTTTGGGGGGAGTCAAAAGTTACATGTGGATTTTCAATTATGTGGCATGTCAGCATCCCATTGTTCAGCAACCTCTGTATCGTGCAAGGGACAACTGTATATATCATGCAAATAAGCTGAAGTTTGGGAGTTTCTTATATCTAGAAATCAGTTCTGAAGTGTGGAGCTTTAAGGGTGGGAAAATAGTCAGATTGATGAAAACTTGTACTTTGCTAACCTTCTTTCTGTAATCTTTGGAGAAAAGATATTTTTTCCAAATGAATGAAAAAGATGCTACCAGAGGATAATTAATTCAGACATCCATTATACTCTATGTGCTTTTTATAAATTCTTGGTTTGAGTTTTTCTCAAGTTGTATCCTTTCATTCCTATAAGTAGGAAGCCAGTTGATAGATTAATAGCTAGATACATAATAGATAAATGTACAGATAAAATTAATATCAACAATCCAACATTAATATTATATATGACAGAGAAGCCTCCATGAGCCATTAACCAAGAAAGCTTTAATGATCCATCAAGTTTACTAAACTTTAAACAGGTTTCTTCCCAACATAGGCTCCTCACCCCTCTTTTCTTACAGCATGAACATTAGAGCACTTACAATTTTAAATTCTTTCTCTGCTCCTTTAATATATAAATTGTCTACAACGCAGGACAGTCATTCTCAAGAACCTAGGAACTCTTCCTTTGAAACGTAATCACCAAGGAATTTAGGCTCCCTATTTTCATTTCTCTATAGGTGGATAGGAGCCTTTCTTCTATAAGCACCAAGTAGCAAACACAGATTGCCTTATTACATGAACCAACCTTTCCACTAAGTCCTCCACACTCTCTCATTAGCTTACCCTGGTGCTTATAAACTCCCCTGCCTTTCAGGGAAGTTGAGTTCAGTATCTCTTCCCTATTGCAATCATCTTGAATAACGTTTTCCTTGTCCATTTAACTTCACCCAATGCAATTTTTTTTTTCTTTGACATCATGATTAGGCTAAGCCCAAAAGGCCATGAATTAAAAGCCTACGTAGATTTCATTCAGTCCTGCTGAAACCCCTTTAGTATACAGTAGGTATAGATTGCAGAGAATGGAACAAACTTTTTTTTCTTTTTTCCCTGATACTTAATGATTGATCATGGTATAATTTTTCATGATTTTTATGTCTCCATACCAATTTTATGGATTAAATAGTAGTGGCTGCCTCAAGAGTACTCTGCAGATTACATTTATTATACTTAACCATTACCTATTACACATAAAGTTCCTTGATAACACAGAGCGTGACTTCGATTTCTTCCTATCCACCATCACACCTTCAAAAGAATGTTGAAACAAGCAAACATTTAATAAATGTTTTGCATGGTAGGGAAATGCTGATAACAGTTGACTTATGGATGGGAAAATCATTGAAATAGAAAACAGGTGCAGGACCACACTAAATACAATTATGGAGATTATTTCATCTGATTATAATCATGATGGCTAATGTTTAGTTATATCCATATAATTTCAGTAAATGGAGTTGATCACCATATGGCAGAATTTGACTTACTGGCTATGAAAAGAGCACACACACACACACACACACACACACACACACACACACACAAATATTCCTGCGACCATGATGCCTTGCAGAACATACAGATGTGTCCTTCTAAAAGATGTGTTTTTATATTTTTAGCTGTGTAAATATAGCTCAATATACATAAAAATTTGACATTGTGAAGTAGTTTTAAGTGATTAGTTCTACAGCATTTAAAAGATAGTCTTATCTTTACACATTATAAAATGATTTACCACTGAGTATATTTAAATAGAGGCATATGCTATTACATTTAATTGTTTTATGGATCATTAACTACTTGTCCAATGGGAGTAGGGTTAATCGTCATTGGCAATCCGGGATTT
The DNA here is from genome assembly GCF_057876585.1 of Rhinolophus sinicus. Taxonomy (NCBI): domain Eukaryota; kingdom Metazoa; phylum Chordata; class Mammalia; order Chiroptera; family Rhinolophidae; genus Rhinolophus; species Rhinolophus sinicus. Next base: position 181,698,095 of record NC_142516.1, read on the forward strand.
AAGTGAACAAAGATAAAACTTACCCTATGTATACGTATGTGTGTCACTTACAGGGATTTTATTTACAGAAATCGTACTTCCAAGAATTTCATATGCAGATACCTATTTTAACAACACAAAATATGTGTAGTGTTTCCCATTGGAACAGTTTGTAAGGACTTATATTGGGATTACTGAAAACTAAAAAAGAAGAAAATAATGTGCACAAAATGCCTTTCACCTATTCAGTGCTCTGGAGCAGTATCTTGCTATGTGGCATCCTAACGTGTGAAAAGTTTGAGGTCTTGTCCAAAGACATAGTTTAGTTTGGTAAGAATATAAACATTTTCTGTAGTACTCATAACTATAACACAGGAAAAACGGAATAAATTATTTCCATTCTTAAGATTATATTCACTGGATACCCATTATAAGAGGTCAACTTTATCTGTGTATTGTCAAATTGATATTTATACAGCCAGATACAAATTTAATAAATTATTTCGAAGTAATGAAATTTTATTTATAAAACATTATTTAATGAATATTTTGAAGACTCCAATATTATATTCATTTATAAATTACCTCCTTGGATTAAAGTGTTTTGACAAATTGCTTCTTTTAATCATATATTTAAATAAAATACTGTTTAAAATTAACTACTATTTTTAAAAAGGCAAATTTTGGGGGGCATTTGGTATGCATAGTAATAAGCAATGTAAAAGTTTATATGAAGACCGTATTTAATGTTACACAAAGAAAAGTTTATGAAGAAGGAAACATTCAACCACAGAACACCAGCTGTGTTCAGGTACTCTCTTCATCTTTAATCCTTAATCTAGGTCAGTTATCCCTTACATCTTCTGCTTTATATGACAGACACATTTGGAACTTAAGACAAATAAGGCAAACATGGAAATTACCCATATCAGTTGAGAGTAGTTTCTTTTGCAAGGGAGTTAATTTCTACAATGTACTCCACAGCCAGTCTCACCCTTGAATGTTCTATTCAAAAGCCAGAGAATCAGGTTTTAAGAAAGCCTCAAAAAAAAAAAAAAGAAAAGAAAAGAAAAGAAAGAAAGAAAGCCTCAAACATATTTGTTTGCTATTATTTAACCATAAACTGCCATTAAGAGACAAACTCAATGGGACAGCTGATAGAATTCATATGCTTGTAAGATCCTGGGTCGTTTAGTCTGGTCCTCCATCCCAAAGGTCTGGAATGCCCTGTTTTGTGATACTAAGTCCTGGCTGGAAAGGTCTGGATCCAAGAATCATATCTAGGCAACGGACCAATCTGGTTAGTCCTTGCTGACACATCTAAATAAGATGGCCTCCTAGCCAGAGAAAAAGCAACGTACACATTTTCTTATTTCTTATTAGGAAACAGTAGCCAACAGGAATATAATAAGGACATTCAACCTTTTAGTGAACTTGGAGTTTAGCATCCACCCAATTTGGAGCCTCAATAGTGTAAACATGAGGAAATAGTAAAGAAGTTCCAAGGGAAAGAAAGCAGCCATCATACTGACTTATATCCAACGCATATGATAGTTTCCATAAGACATTACTTGGAAGAGATTAAGTTTGGGGTCACCTCTGTCCATTACCTACCCACAAAGAATCAACCATATCAAATATTATCCCATTCTCCCCAGGTGAAGAACAGGCTTGGAACTGAATGATCTTAGGCATTTTATTGTGGTACCAGGGACCTTGACAATCAGAGGTCAAAGGGTGTTTTGAGGCTCACTGGTCAGTGTCCCTGATGCCCTGTTAACTCTGACTGCACTGCAGTTTGTAAGCACATGGGTAGTTACTTCAAGTGGTCTTCTAAGAGACTACCAACCAACTCACATAGTCCGAAATTCCACTCGCTATGTCAAAGTGGTTCTGAGAAAGAGACAGAGCCAAGGTGTATTTATAATAAAAGTGGAAACTTTAATGTTTAAGTTGACAACCATTAGCATGGTATTTTCTTGGTAGCTCCTCTGGTTAAGGATTATTTTTCTTATTTTACAGATATGAAAATGGGTTCAGAATGTTTAAAGGCATGTTTCAGGTCCCATAACTAGTCCATGGTGGACCATGAAAGCAAGTAGGCCTCTAACGTGTGTACAACACCTTTATTCACTCTCTGAAGTACAAAATCAGGTAACATGAAGACACAAGGCAGCTGTCAAACAAGTCATTTATGCAGAGCATGGGTATAGATTATAGAATGAACCATTAGTTTTAACAAAGGGAGTTACTGTGTTAAATTTTGGATTCTTACAGTCTTAGAGCAACAAGACAAGAAAGATGAGGGCACAAAAATACATCTATTTCTCCAATTTCAAATCACGACAATTTGTTCCTTGTTTCTTATCCTCGGCCTTTATTCTCATGCCTTATCGCAAACACCCTGGTTTTTATCTGGGGGATTTGAAAAGCTAAATAGTCTTGCTATCAAACTTGCATTTGAATTTGGTCGTGATTTTGTTCTTATGGCGTTTCACTTTAGGTAAGACATGATTGTAGCGAGTCACTTACATTTGGTAAAAATATATTTATTATATTTAATTCTCACTAACTATGTAAAGATAAAAAAAAAATCTTCAAAGAGATCCATTGAAATAATCCTCATCATTATTACGTGGTAAATTGGAACTTGCACTTTTATTAACCTAAAACCAGTTTGCTTTCCACTACAGGTCATTGTCTCAAAGTTCTCTTACAGTGGAGATGAGGATACATGCATAAAGCTCAGAGGAGGTTTCTAGATAGAGACATAAAAAGAGTTGATAAAACTAATTCCTAATGACCCTTCCTGCATCTGCTATTTTTCAAATGCCTTTAGCTCAAAATCACCCTTATGCCAAAATGGCGTATTCTGCTACCCTTCTAGTATATTTCTTCTCATTAAATAGTAATTCATTTGGAAATTCATTGGCAGCTTTCAAATTAATAAGTTATTTACCTAATGTTCTGCAACTTTGTACAATGAATTGTTGTCATTATTGTTTTTATTATCCTTTTGAACTTATGATGTTAAACATATTTGAAATGTTTTAATACTTTACAATTTTTATTCTTACCAGGCTCAGATTGTTGTTTGTTTGTTTGTTTCCTCTGGCCAGTGGCAGCTTCTTCAAGTTAGTCCCTGAATCTTTTTTGAATACCCTTTGTTATTTTTTGAAACTCCCTTAGTTTGTACCATGACAGGTCTTGCTTCTGTCCTGCTTAGCTCTGCAATCAGCATTTTATTGAGACATCCCTGGGTCCGTTCTTTGGGAAATGTTTCTCAGGGATCGCAATCCATGTACCAGTGAAACTCAGGCTTACTAGATTGACCCCGGTGTCTAGTTCTTTTCATAAGAAAGGGACATTAATAAACAATGTTCCATGTAAGGTAAAGTCATCATGAATGTATACTGAAACTCCCAATTCAAATTCAAAACAAACAAAGCTTTTACTTAAGCATTTTTAGCTATTTTTCATTTTTCCTATTCTGACAGTGTGGTCCAGAACACCACTAACATAATTATTTATTTGTTTATCATACAATACAAATATGATTTACTACAATTATAATATCGACGATACCTGCAAACTTGCAAGTCTTAAAATAACAATACTGACTCTACTTCCAACTTCATGACTATAAGCAAGATTTTCCTTTTGCTTTTTTATGTTTGTTTGTGTTGTCCTTTGAGTAACTGAAAGTGTTTGAAGACATATGAAATAATTGTTCTATTAATTATCCCAACCATTAGATATATAGTTAGGTCATTTCTCTAATTTTGATGTCAGATTTTATAGTTATTTTTAAAGAAAATTTTCTTATATTGGTATGTAAAATAGATTATGGTTACAATGATAAATACCCATAGTGGTCCAAGACACAGGAAATATATGCATACACACAAATATATATAATACATATGACATACATACCCATGATATATGTATCATGTATATCATATATATATTTTAACTGTATGTGTGTATATGTATGTCCACCCATGAAAAGGAAATGTCTATAAATTATATGGTAATTGTGTGTTTAAACATGATTTAATATTAAATTTGTTCAAGTGACTCTTCTGCCTCTTTAGGTATACTTATATGTAGTTTTTCCTTAGACCTATTAATATAATGGAATATATCAATGTGTTCCTTAATACTAGACAATCTTTGTTATCTGGAATAAACACTGCATGGCCATTATATACCAGTTTTAATTTGTTATGATTATTTTTGTTAATATTTTACTTAGGATTTTACTACAATTTTCTTAAGTACAATTGTCGTGTTTTTCAGCACAGTATTTTTTATGGCTCAGGATTAATGCTATAGTTATTTATTTCAAATAATTTTAAAATTTAGAATTTTGTGTCTATGCTCTGGAGAAGTTACACTAGCATATAATTATGTATTTTTTAAAGCTGTGATAAAATACCTTTTTGAAAACACCTGGGCCTGGTGTCTTTTATCAGTGACCTCATTAGTTAATCTTTTATTTCTCCTATGTTTATTGATCCTAGTTAAAATTATAATATCTAATTAGAATTATAAGAAACTCTTAACAATTATAGAAATTAGGTAACCCTAAATAAACTTTAATTTCATTAACTAGTGTAGCTTTGTTTTCCTAAAATTGCATTGTAAGTGTTATATTCCCAATATATGAAGTCCAGATTTCCACGGGGTATGCTTGCATGTTTGAATGTGGTGTGTGTGTGTGTGTGTGTGTGTGTGTGCATGTGTGTGAGCAAGGGAGTTTTAGGAAATTTCAATATATTAACAGATTATCCTTCTGCTACAATCTACAAAACAGTTATCTGTTTAGCAATCCCTGCTGAAGTGTAAATTTCCTTTCAGGAGTGGGTAAAATAACTGCTAGTTTATATTATTCATTCAACAACTGTTTTTTAGTTACTATTATGTGACTGCAGAATATTAAGTTTACACCATTTAAAATTAAAATGATAATACATTATGGAAAACACACAAGTGAATCTATAATTAAAATAAAATAAATACTGCAATGTTCTAAGTTTGAATATCTTGAAGCTTTTTCTAATAACTTATTGTCACATACCATATATGCACATGTATATGTATACCTTTACCAAAAATTTATAATTCTAAAACTTAGCTTGCTACCCTTCCATGCTTTAAAAAACTACTTTAAAAAAAAATGAAAACTACATTCAAATCGCAGTAACCATGTCCTGATTACAGTAAACCATCCCAAATGTCTTCCACAAATGTTCATGTTACACGAGTTCTGACTGTGGTGAAATGACAACGTTTTTCTTTTACAGATTGTTCTCCAGTTTTGTGTCTATTCATGATGGAATCTAGCAGGTCCCTGAGGCCTAGGGCACACGATCTGGGGTATGTGGTATCATTTGTGAGAAGGAAAAGTGAGCATGGCAAGGTAGGAGGAAAGGGACCGACTACACACAGGGTATAACTTTGACTTTGAGACTCAAACACTTTGTGTAATTTATTTTACCCGATTTCTCCTTCCCCTTTTCCCATTCCAATTATCTCTCTTATTCAACTGCTATTACAGATCGTAGCCGCTGGCAAAAGTTGCACACAGGAATGATTCCTCTGAGGCTGAAGCTCATGCTCATCCCTGGATTGCCCAATAGTCTCTCTAAATTTTGTGGCTTGAATTCCCAGAGCACATCACCCTTACAGTAGCAGCTGGTGACCCCAAAATGATAAGTAGAAGCAAAATGTCCCAGTTGCTTATGGTAACTTTACTTGCCCAAGGTCAGAACAGGCCAGTTATCTGTTTAGCAATCCCTGCTGAGGAATTGTACTGATGTTACCGTTTTTCTGAATGAGTCTGAAACTCCAAAATGCCTTGTAAAAACAGAAATGTGAATTGGAAAATACAAATCATCTTTATGACAGCGTTGTCGTTAATCTTAAGTACTAGACTGAGCATTCTTTGGACTATAATGTAAACAATGATTTGCTTGAGTAAAAGTAGCTAAAAAGAACATGCATTATAGGCCCTCTGGGATTTGCTGACAGTTCATCATAAATAAACCTAGTAGAGGAAGTTGCAGGGAGGGGAGAAGTGGCAAAAAAGAGAAAAGCCTAGAAAGTAGCCCAATGACAGAGATCTAATAATTATACTAATCAAATAAATGGATAGCGCGTCTCTTATTTCTGGAAGATGGCAACCTCTTTCTTGGAAAATTCTTAGTCTTTACGAATTTCATCCTCAGCGAATAAAAGTTAGTGATTATCCAGTTAGTAAGTGGCTCAACTGCTTAGGTGCTTAAATAAAGATGTCTGACATAATTTATCTTTCCTAGGTCTTGGAAGTTTAAAATCTTAACATAGATATTGACTAGTCAGCAGCTACAGGATGCTTGACTTCTCCATCCCTCAGTATCACCCTTCCCAAGTAGCTGATGGGTCCTGTCAATCAGTAATAGCCATAAATGATTGCAGGTTTGCTCTGACACATGAATTTTGCATGCTTTCATTTAATTCTCAAAAAGTTAGAAATACGGTATTATTTTCCTGTTATTTTCTTATGCAGATGAAGAAACTGAGGCTTAAAAATATTACATAATTATTCTAAAGTTCCATTGATAATAAATAGAAGGCAGGTATTGAAACCTAGGGTTTAGATGCTTGAAAGTCCATTGTCTCTCCAGTCTAAAACCATATTTCTCATTGTGTTATAATCAAACCAACCTGTGGGTAAAGTATTCATTATAATAAATGAGACTAATATATTAAAGTGTTGTGTTGCCAAAGTAGAAATTGATTGTCCTTTACTATGGGAAATGCTGACGTTTTAAATCATCATCAACACGGAAATCACAATTTACAAAGTACCCACTAAGATGATAAAATATTAGAGATTAATGAGAATATCTACTGTTTAATGGAATTTGTGAAGGAAAATAAACTGAGGAGAGATGTGACGTACCCAATTTCCAGATATATATCTATATATCTCCATATAAATATAGATATATAGATATAGACAGATATATAATACATATATTAGCTCATATATATATATATATATATATCCTCATATATACATATTTGTATATATGGATTACATGTATATGTGAATATATACACATACACATATACAAACATATATATACACACATATATGTGTGTATATATATACTTTTGCATACACTCACACAAACTTTAAATGTTATTTTTTGATATTGTCCCATTTGGCTACTGTACAATTATTGAGTTAATTGATAGTTTATGTTGTAATACCCAGACCCAGGTTAATCAATTAAAATGAATAATCAAATGAATTAATGGATTGCATACATTTACACATGAAATATATAAACAAAATCTAGTTTTTATTTTTTCATGTTATCCAGTAAAACTTCAAAGGTCACTATAAGTAGTTGCTAGAAATAAAATATTTTGTTTTTAATTATTAGATATTGCTTCTTGGAGAAATGTGTGTAATGCATAAAACTGTGGCACATTTCTTATCTAAAAGCATAGAAAACAATTTTTGTTAAATTACAGTATTTTATTTTATTTTTTTTAATGTCTTGAGATATCAATGCTCTACTGGAAAATAGTCACCAATATTTTTGGATAGAGAATTACTAAACGATTTTATTTTAATGGTCTTGTAATTGATTTTTATGTAACTATGCACCATACTATAAAATACTAATTTATAAAAACTTACATCTCATGTCAACTGGAAATATGTTGGTGAACATTTTGGGGTTTATTTATTTATTTATTTATTTATTTTTTATTTTTTATTGCTCTCTCTATATTTTATCTTTAAAAAGTTCCTTCTCTGCAACTTATATAACATCAAATGTTTTCTGGGTCAACTTACTTTTTTTAATTTAAATTTAAGCTTTACTTCTAAACAAATGCAAATTTTAAGTAAAAATTATCTTTAAAAGCACTTAAAGTAGTACCTTTGTAGAAAAATATGAAGCTTTTATGTGAAAAAGGAAAAAAGCTTTATATAGTTCAGCTGTATATTTGAAAACTATTCCTTATAAAGTAATCCTAATTATTGTTTTGAAATATAAGCTAGACATTTTGATTTAGTGCTATTTATAAATGCATAAAAGGAAATCACTTAATACCTGGACATTCCATACGTCAAATTACATAAAAAATGTTTTTGGTGGTCCAATATGCTGCATTGAATGAGTTCTATATTGCTGTTTAAAAAATCACCCCTAAAATGATTGGCCTAAAACCAAAATATTAATTTACAATCATTCATGTTGTTTGTGAGTCACAATTTCAATCAGAAAAGGGCAGGGATATTCCCAATATACTAGGCCTCAGGAGGAAGACCCTGCCTATGGTGGAGGTAGCATCTGAACGTTCATTCATTCTCACATCTGGGGTTGGGGGATGTGGTTTTGACTCTAGGCTGAGATTCTGGCTGGACATTTGGTCAGGAATGTATACACATGGCTCTATGTGTGTAGCCTGGCCTTTCTTATGACACTGTGGGGACAGAGCCAGGAGTGCAGTTTCCAGGCTCTCGGCCTCACGTGGAAAGGTGCTGGCTCAGGTAGTAAATGGCCATCAACTGTGACTGGATGGCCATCAGCTGTGGCTAGTTGGCCGTCAGCTGTAACCAGTGAGCCATTTGGCACTAATATAACTGCCGTGGCTACGCTAGCAGCAAATGGAGGCTAGCAAGAAGATGGTGGTTGGCGAGCACAGATTGCAGTTAGCACGGCGTGTTGCGGATTACAGAGATGTGCAGATAGTGTGACTCCTACTTGCTGTGTCTCCAACCCAGCCGCCAGCGAGACTATAGTGGTGTGATTCCCCTACCTATGGCTCCGTGGGTGTTCCTTTTTGGCCTCACCGTATCCTCCATTCTTCTGTGGGGAGCGGGAGTAGAGATCCAGCATGACACCCTGCATGACAGCCACATTGGCTAGGTCCCAAGGATAAATGTCCCACGTGAGAGAGAGCAGAGTAGAAGCAATATTTCATTTTCTGTTCAAGTTTTGGAAGTCTAGAAGCATCACTTAATCCACCTTTGATAACTTAGGCAGTTGTACAGATTGATCCAGAATCAGTTGTAAGGAACAAAGGCCCTCGCAGTTTTTCAGAGGCCTGTCAACATCGCACTACAAGTTATGTAGGAAGAGATACATCATTTCACCATAGTTTGCTTTTTGGGCCATATAAATACAAGTAATTCTAACTCATTCCCACCACAAAACCCCAATGTTTTATCCCATTATGATAGCAGCTCATAGCCTATGATCTTATGTAAATAAGATTCAGATGTTGATGAATCTCCTTTCTTGTGGTTCCTGGAATACAGCTCTTCAGATACAGTTCCAGCATTATAAAAATCCATGAAATTAAGAGAAAAATGAATATGCTCCCCACGTCCGATATACAATGGTTATACAGACATGGCATAATTGACACAGATACCACTGTTCAGTGAGGGAGGAAACTGAAGTCACACAGATGTCACTGGTCAATAGATATGATGAAGTTCAGCTGAGCACATGATGCTTGACGATTACTTACTAGGTCCTAATTCTTGGGAATAACTTTGCACAGCTGCTTGATGCACTCTAGTTTCTTGGCTACCTGATGAGTCATTACTTTATCTCTATCAGATACAGCCAATGTTTGCTGCTGTGGTCTTCTCAGCCTGCTTTTGTTTGCAATATGGACTCCAAAGGCATATTTACAGTTTGTCCTATCTCTACCTTTGATTCTGTTCAAATTGTATGTCTTCACTATAATTTCGCAAAAACTTTGTGGGCTTTTGATGAGACATGTAGGGATTTTTCGCCCCATTGGAAGAGCCCACATAAAAATATGAATGGAATACATTCTTCTCTACATTGGATTTCCTATAAAGTTGGTGTAGGATAATACCATTAAGATTCTTAAGAACACTTATTTTCTGTTTGACACACCAACTGAAAACTTTCTGAGATCTAAACAAGACTTTAGTAATCAAAATGTCAGCTTCATCTCTAGATTACGTGTGTCAATAATGCCTTTGATATAACATTAGCTCAGAAGTCATTTTATACTTTTAGCATCATTTATCGTCTATGAGGTTATGTGATGCTATGAGAAAATTCATTTTCAGAGACACAAAGCCATAACTTCTTTATGTTTATTCGCTCATTCGTTAGCTTATCTCTGTGCCTTCACATTTTACTTAATTCATGTCAAAGAAGCAAGCCAACATCTTCAACAGAAATCTCCTTAACTTCATTATCTATCTTTATTCAGTACATTTATTTTACTTTCTTTTTTTTGTGTGAAGAAGAATATTTTTGTTTGTTCATTTTTTTTTTCTTTGTTTTGATTTTCTACCACTACATAATAACACTTATCCTCCAAGGGTCACCATAATTCCGCTAACTTTCTCTTCAAAGTCATTTTAAATTCCAACTATCACTTGCTTTGAAATTCACAGATCCAAATTTTAGTTTGTTTTTCTTTTTTTTTCTTTTTTTTTTTTTTTTTTTTTGTGTGTGTGTGTAAGGACTACACTTTTAGTTGTGTGGCAATAAGTAAAGTCATAAATCTGTTACTTTTTTTTTATCACCATCACATTGTCCCTAAACTTACTAATTGAACAGCAATAATCTAACAGTTTCTATGGATCAGGATTTCCAGCACAGCACAGTGAGCACTGCACTGTTTCCACTCCACAATACCTAATATCTCACCTGGGAGACTTGAAGTCTGGGTAATGGAACTACCTGAAGGCTTATTGCTCAGATATTTGGTAGCTAAGGTGTGATGGCTGGGTTCACGGCAAGTGGTGAGAGGGAGGGAGGGAGGGAGGGAGGGAGGGAGGGAGGGAGGGAGGGAGGGAGGGAGGGAGGGAGGGAGAGAGAGAGAGAGAGAAAGAGAGAGAGAGAGAGAGAGAGATGCAGCATTACTCCTGTCACATTCTACTGGGTGAGGCAGTTACTGTGCTCTGTCCAGTATTGAGTAGGATGAGAAATCCTTTTGGTAGAGGTGTGTCAACATCATATTGTAAGTAGAGCATGTGGGATTGTATAGAGATCGTTGTGGTCATAGTTGGAAAATACTACCTTCAACATCTAGCAACATGAGTCAATCCCAAGAAATTGAGGAATTCTAGAACTCCAGAATGAAGAGACACTTATTATAGGAATGACCAGTTGTTCAATAAAATAAAGTAGATTTAATCACAGCATCAATATTTCAGAATAAACTATAGTACAAGTTAATTTTCTGTCAACATATATAAATGATAGATTTTTAATGTTAAGGATAAAGGCATAGGAGAATGTGTACATTCTCAAATTACTCATAAATTTTTTCTCTCTACCAAGTGATTCCTGGCTACTTTATAAAGTGAGAAAAAAATCAAATATTTATATATTTTAATGCGGGTAAAATTTCACAGGTGTGTATACTATGTGTATTTTTAATAGTAAGTGATCACTAATTGGTCTGGACAGAGATCAGAAATAAAACTGATAAAATTAAGTTATGTGTGGAATAGCTTTATTGAAATATTTTTATAATATAATATAAATTATCACAGTGTACTTGGCTTTTTCACAGCAAAAGTCTCCATTCTGTATAACTAGGTCACAGTCCTTAGGTAAAGGTTTACGAGAGTAATGTGTAAAGCATGAATAAAAATAATGCATGCCCAAGGTTTAAAGACATACAGGAACTTCATTCTTTATTCATTTATTTCTATAATTTCCTGTTGTTTAGTGAAAATATACTGAAATTATGGCCAGAAGAAAGTTCCAAACAACAGAAGTGTGAGCCACATGCCCCAAAGCTATCTGGTAAAAAGACAAGAAAATTTGGATGAACTAGGGTCTAAAGTTTTATACTCTGGTAAAAAATGTGAGCGGCAATATAGTTTCCCAGGAAGTCTGTATACTTGTACGCATACCTAAAGGTGAACAAAAACCAACCAACAAACAAACCAGTAAAACATAAAGGCATAAACGCAATGGATTTACACTCTGGTTAAGTTGCAGATAAAAGGTATTTTCTCAGTAAGAAGCTCTCATTTTTCTCACAAGAAGCTTTAACAATGCCTATCATTTATTGCATACTTGCCACTTAAGTTAGGTGAATGGCAGGCAGAACAAAAATCAAGTAACCATTATCATTACCATCATTCTCATTCATCAACAGCACATCAGGGCTTTCTGCACATGATGAGTAGAAAAAAAAAAAAAAAAAAAAAAAAAAACACTATAAAGTGTGGATTGATGGATAAGTTTAACTACCTCACAGCTTCCCTAGTGAATGACCTCTTAGAAGAGATTAGAACTCATCATAAGCTCTGTCATTAGTGTAATCAGTAGAATTCCATTATACTTGCTGCTTATTTATCAAATATGTTCCAATTGAAACCTGGAAAAAAAAAAAAAGTCTCATCTGCTTTCTCCCACAGGTGCACAATAAGCCAGCAACCATTGTCACATCACGAATTACAGAGCAATGGGGACAAGCAGATCATGTCTGGTTTGGTCTGTACAGTATTCTTTGTTTTTCCAAGAGAGTGAGCAGAACTCCACAGGAATTACCTGCGCTTCTTTTTCCCGAAAATAATTTTGAAATGTTCTACAAGGGCAGTGGGATAAAATTGTTTTTACAACGCATTCCTAAACAAGCATAGGTAAAGCTGACAGTTTTAAAATATTTATTTTTCTACCTGCTGACTTGCCAAGAGGCTCCAAATTCCTTTTTTTCTGATTTTCTCAATATCCTTGTAGGAGTGTAAATTGGAACCGTGATGTAGGGACTTAGTAGAGTTTGCTAGAGACCTGCTCATCCTAGGTTATCAGCAGTTATTCCAAAGCTCAATGTTAATCAACATTCTATTCTATTTCCTATTAATGATAGTTCTCTAACCTTCACTGCAAGCCTCAGGACAATGAAAGAAAAATTCACTGCTGCTGCCTTTGAATTTGAATAGAGGACATTAAAATCTGAAGCTCAACGCTGTGTGGGCAAATTGATATCCAAGTGGTAGTAAAATGGCACATTCAGAAAGACTTGCCTGCTGTTATTTTGTTCATGTGCTGATTCTTATCTTCCCAGTGTTTTTCTGCAAACTGAAGTACAATATAAATGTAGATCTGGACCATTAGAGAGTAATATCGGTGAGAGGCAACAGCCCTGGACAATCCATCCTCCTTTCTCTGCCATCATGAGTGTAAAAGAGAGACAAAGCCAGGGGTCTTGTTCAGGAGATTGGGACGCCAACTGGAAATCAATGGATAATAATATTTTTAATATTTTTACAAAATAAATACATTTAATATCTTGATATTTCAGGAAGATTATTTGCGGTTTAAAGTATGGGGAAAACACCATTAATCAGCATTCCTATGTTATCTGTCTATCGGGATGGATAAGACTAAGAGATACTGATATTTGCTGATGAGTACAAAGATTAGACATTAGTTTAATGCATCAATAATTCCATCACACATGTGTGGAATACTTCTAAAGTGTCTTAGTATTAACTAAATTTATACAAGTTGGAGTCTTATGACTCATTTATGTGATGTTTCAATATACACTGCATTGAAAACCTCTTTTAAAGCTGTATAAAGGGGGGGAAAAAGACCCCCATTAATGAAATAGTAAAGTTCATTGATTTAAGTACATGGAGATTAAATTTATGAGTAGTGTCATATTATCCGATATTATTAAAGCTCTTGACTGATCTCTCCACTTGCACCTAATACAGCATATTGAATGTAGTAGATATTCAAATATTTAGTGTTTGTGGGGTGATATCAATGTACAGAAGGAAGTATTCTAACTTAATTTGGTAAATTACAATAAAATCTATCCTAATCATCAATGTCTGAAGCAGTACTTGGTCAATTAATCAAAGTAGTCAGTTAAAGCATGGGATTATAAACAAAGACAAATACACAACTCACAAATTTTATGTAAAAAAATATAAATGTACATTCACTCTGTGACCTTGCATTGCAAAGAGTATTTTCTTTAGAGAGTTGTGTGTTTTTGTTTGTTTGTTGCTTAATCTACATCCATAAAGGGTCATGCATAATTTTCTTTTTTATCTAAAATATTCCATAAGACAACAACATTTTAGCTTTTCACACTGATGAAGTTTTAAAAAGTGTTTAATTTCATTTTTCATGAAAACAATAATTATATTTGCAATTAAAATTCTCACCTTGTTAAAAACATTGTTAAAAATAGTTGAAAAGAAAATTATGGAAACAATTATAAGTGGCACAGTGGCTTGGAAAGGAATGTGGTTCCCTTGTAAGAGCACATAGGTCAACTGGTGGTAATAGGTTAGAAGTGCACATGGGGCTATGAGAAAAGGAATTTGTTATTACTTTTCAGTGTGTCAGGTGCATCCATCAGTAGGTATTATAAAAAAGAATGAAGATAAATAGTTAACACTGAAGACTAATAAAACTAGTGATATTGTTAAATTGGGGTGTCATTGTTCATATTGATGGGTAAAATTCCCTCTGGCCCCTGGAGACGGCATCTATGTTGGTGCAATGTGTAAGGTAGGTGTTCAATAAAAGTTTGGTGAGTTATTGAGGAATTGCATATTTGCTAATGACAAAATGTAAACAAACCAGAGACATAAACTTTTTAACCCACATCTATAAGCAGAATTGTCTCTTTTTAAGGTCTTAGAATGGCCAGTTAAAGTCACTGAGAGGTCCTGGATAATAAGCTCTTCGGACGTCTTCTCTGTCATCATTTTACTTTTACCGCTGCTTCTAAACATTGAAGCACACAAAGATTGGCTCATTCTGTGGAGACATACAGAGTGAATAATTCAATTTCTTGTCTATGTTATTCAAGGTGCTAGAAAACTAATTTAAAAAATATATGCCACACAAGGATTTGAGAAGATAATGGAAGAAACCCTAAATTTAGTAGAATTTCAATACTCAGCCAAAATATCATTAAAGTCCGAGAGAGAGAAAATTAAGGTATTTTCAGATATATATGACAAGAAAATATACCTCTGACACACACCTTCCTGTGAATCTAATTGGATGAAATTCTTTTTATTCCAGTTGTTAAAAGAAGAAGAAACCAAGTAAAAGGAAGACAAGCGATCCACAAATTAAGGGAAAAATCTGAACGAAAAATAAAAAGAAATTCCTGGAGTAGCTGTGTTAGTGGGTAACCGTTTAGATTGGATATAGATGTCTGGAAATTCAGAAGAAAAGTTGTCACCAAAGAAAGGAACTGATTGAAATATGATACAAACAAGTTAAAAAATAGAAAGGAGTAGAAAAATACTATAATAGAAAGAACTGCAATTAAAATCTTCAGGGGAAAAAAAAGGTCATATAAGAAAAGACGTGTCATCATAGTTCATAACTACTGCAGTATTCTTTTCTTCCTTGACCTTCTAATTAGATCTTGTCTCATTTCTCTATATTTCTTGATCATGCCATTGTCATAAATTCAAAGCATCCTTTGATTATGGCAAATCTGAAAAACTTTGCTTATCTATGTGATATATATTTTCAAAGACATTTTTCCCATGCAATGACATCACAATAGTCTCTGAGTATGAAATAATCCTCTTTCAATTGATTCTGGTTGATATCCAGAAGTCTACTTCAGTTCTTGGAGGATTGTGTGTCTTGGTGGGAAGAATTGTTCAACTGATTTTCCTTTACCGGGATTAGATATCATGCTTTGAGACCACATACAATTCAGAACAAAAATCCCTCAACTCCCACACAAGTTACCCCAGTTCATGTTATTTATTTACAGTGGAATCTCCTTTATCCACTTGATTTATGTATCTATCTGTGGAGGTGGTGGCAGAGGTAGAGGATGAGTGAAGGGATTTGTTCTGTTGAGGATTTCACAAAGTTCTTTGTATAAAGATAGTGAAGAATTAGGGAGGAATGGGCAACTGTTCCAGCTAGAGTATTTCAAATAATATCCAAGTTTTTTTTATTTTTTTCCACCATATCTCACTCTGGGACTCTTCAACTCACCTAGCTTTTGATCTAAACCTTTGTCTCTCTGAGTTTCTAGAACTCAGAACAGTTTCATAATATATATGTATATATCTATATCTATATCTCTATCTATATATACGTACATATATATATGTACGTATATATATAGTTCCATTACATATATATGTATATATATATATAGTTCCATTATATATATAATGTTTCATTATATATATATATATATATATATATATATATATATATGTGTGTGTGTGTGTGTGTGTATAGATAGATAGATAGATAGATAGATAGATAGATAGATAGATAGATATAGATATAGTTATGTATATATTTTGCAACTCCCAGAAGGAGAAGATGATTACTTCATGTAATAATGGCTGGAAAGTTCCCAAATCTGATAAAAAACATTAATTTACAAATCAAAGAAAGTCAATCAACTCCAAGTAGGATAAACCCAGTGTCTCACACTGAGACATATTATAACCAAACTGTTGAAACCCAAAGACAGAGAATCTTGAACGCATCAAGAGAGAAGTGACTCATTCCATAAATAGAATCCTCAGTAAAATTATCAGTGAATGTCTTATCAGAAACCTGGAGGCCAGAAGGCAGTGGGTGATATATGTCAATGGTTAAAAGCTAAAAAAAAAAAAAAAAGGAAAAGCCAACCTAGAATTCTACATTCAGCAAAACTGTCTTTTAAAATGAGGAAGAAATTAAGACATTCCCAGGTAAACAAAAGCAAAGGAATTCAATACTACTATACCTCCACTACAAGAAATGCTACAGGAAGTCAAAGCTATATGAGGCTATAAAGATCTCCACTAAAGGTAAATACATGAGAAAATTAAAAAGCCAGTTTTAGTTTAATCTTAGTTTGTAACTCCACTTTTTATTATCTATAGAATTTAAAAGAGATATTCATAAAAAATAAGTCCTATGATGTGACTTCTATACATTTAATAGCCCTCTTCTTCAAACGATTCAGCTATGTATTTGATAGACTTGTAATATCCAATATAAGAAACGGAACCCTCATATATCTCCACAACTAAAAATTGGTTCTATGGCTTTCAACCATAAAAAATGAGTTTAAGTTTGTGTTTCTAGAGGACAAAAGTTACCTTGGCTGAAGGGAAGGCATAGATGAAGAATGGTGATGGGCTTTGCTCAAGACTTAGTTTTAGAGCCATTTACTTGAATGTAAAGAAAGAAAGACAAGGTTTGGAAAATAAATTAGCAAGGGGAAAGAGCGCCACCAGTGACCAGTTGAAAAGTGTCTGGTTCTGAAAACCTCATGTGGCGGAGGACATGCATCAGGAGAGGAATGCAGTGACTCAGGAAAAAGAACATGTAACTTTATTAATCCATTAAAAGCATAAAAGTAACTGCAATTCTTGTCTTCCTCCTTGGCTAAACCTCTTAATGCAGATTATGGTTCTTAAGTACTGGTTCTCCAATAGCTATCCACAGGAATCACTTGGCTAATCATTGCAGCTACTACACTACCTGTTACATCTGTAAAGGACAGTGATCAGATTACCATCATGCCAGCCCCCTAATTGACAATAGTGCATTGACTACTGACTGATCACATGTCATAAATGTCCCTTCATGATCCTTTCCTATTGCCTTCAATCACATTTAGTGACATTTGCATACATCCCCACATATTTTTCATCTGTCAGTAGAATTCATCATAATTCCCAAAGAAATGCATGGTGAAAACTGTTAGATCCCTTCCCAAAGTAAGTGCTTCCTTTATTTCCTTAGTAAGAGAACCCTCCTTTTATTCAGGTAACAATGTAAACAGCTTTGAAAAGGTTCTTTCCCAATCTATCTTGCAGATTGATATGGCCATTAAAAAAAAAAAAAAAAAAAGTCTTGACAATATTTTAAAAAGCAGCAGGTGTTGTGTGGGAGTCCTGACGAAGTCTCCTTAGAAAGGTTTCAGAGAGCTCTTGGGTACACCTTTAGCTCTCCTCACTTCTGACTGTCCTGCTTAGAATCTAGAAGAACCATGAGGCAAATTTGAAAATGGAAGACTGGGCTAAGGACATTGAAGGAAAAAGAAAATAGAAAACGTGTTCCTGATAACCAGAGATATTATTCTAGATCTAGAATGCGTATCTCTGAATTTCTTTTACTTAAGACACAAATAAATTAATGTATTTTAAATTCTTATTTTTCCTGACTGTTGTTACCAAAAAGTAAATATAATTCTTGTCATATATGCTGACTGATTTTTTATTAGATTATCTACTTTAATTTGAGAATATTCTTTAGTTTTTATTTTAAAAACTGTTTTCTCCCTCTCTAAAATAGTTCAAAGTACTTTCTCCGTCCCTAAAATGAAATTGCCCATATTGCTCACCTGGATGAATATTTTATAAATCATGTTGGGCTCTGCTGAAATATCTTATACAATATAAACTCTTCCCAATGTCTCTCATCCACTCAGTGTCACATTATAATTACCTCCTCTGCTTTGCTCTGGGTTTCACCACTTGATGCTATGAATGGATTAGCTTTTTCTGGCTTTTAAAAATTTTTGTTTATTTTAAGATTTTTATTAAAATATAGCTAACATACAATATTATATTAATTTCAGGTGTACACAATCACTATTCAACCTTTGTATACCTAAAGAAATGGATCACCATGATAAGCCCAGCAACCATCTGACACCATACCACGCTATCACAATATTGCTGACTATGTTCCTTGTGCTGCACATTACATCCCCATGACTTATTTGTTTTACACCTGGAAATGTGGACGTCTTATTCCCTTTCAACTTTCCCCCCTTTAAACATTTTTCAATTACAGTTGACACTCAATATTATTTTGTATTAATTTCAGGTGTACACCATAGTGGTTAGACATTTATATAAGAAAGGATTCCCCTGACTAGTCTAGTACCCACCTGGCACTGTACATAGCTATTACCATATTATTGACTATACTCCCTGTGCTTTACTTTACATCCCATTACTATTTTTTAACTACCAGTTTGTACTTCTTAATCCCTTCAGTTTTTTCACCCTGCCCCCCAATCTCTTCCGATCTATCACCCCAACAAATCTTGTACATCTCTGACACCATACATAGTTATTCCAATATTATTGACTATATCCTTATGCGATACCTTACATCCCCATGATTACTATGTGACAAAGGAATTCTTATCCCTTCCCCTTTTGCAGTCAACCTCAACCACCCCTGCCATCTGGCAACCATCAATATGTTCTCTGTATCTATGAGTTTGTTTCTGTTTGTTTTGCTCTTAAATTCCATATGTAAGTGAAATCACATTTCACCTCTTTCAGTGTCTTATACTCCACTTAGCGTAATACCCTCCAGATCCATCCATGCCTCTGCAGATGGCAAGAACCCATTTCCTTCCATGGCTGAACAATATTCCATTGTATATATGTACCACCTCCTCTTTATGCATTCTTCCATCGACAGACACTCAGGCTGCCTCTAAATCTTGGCTATTGTAAACAATGCTACAATAAGCATGTGGATGCATACATCCCTTGGAATAGCATTTGTGTTTCTTCAGATACATACACAGAAGTGGGATTACTTGGTACTTCCTGCTATAGTGCCTTTGTTTTAAAGTCTATTTTGTCTAGTATAAGTATTGCTACTTCAGCTTTTTTGGTTTGTTTCCATTTTCATGAAATTTATATTTTCCATCCTTTCACTTTCTCTCTCTGTATGTCTTTCAAGCTGAAGTGATTCTCTTATAGGCAGAATAGGAAAGAGTCTTGTTTTTTTATCCATTCAGCCCTACTATTTCTTTTGAGTGGAGCATTTAATCCATTTACGGTGAACGTAGTTGTTGGTAAACATGTAGCTATTGTCATTCTATTATTCATAAATTTTATTTTATTTTTATTTATTTATTTATTTTTTCCATCTTAAAGAAGTCCGTTTAACATTCCTTGTAATACTGGCTTGATGGTGATGAACTCCTTTGGCTTTATCTGGTCTGGGAAGCTCTTTATCTTCAATTCTAAAAGGTAGCTTTGCTGGATAAAGTAATCTAGGGTATAGCTCCTTGTTTTTCATCACATTGAATATTTTGTGCCAATCCCTTCTGGCCAGCAAAGTTTCTGTGGAGAAATAAGCTGGCAATCTTATTGGAGACACCTTGTAGGTAACAACTAATTTTCTCTTGCTGCTTTTAGGATTCTCTTTGTGATTAAACTTTGCCATTCTAATTATCATGTGTCTTGGTGTGGGCCTGTTTGGGTTCATCTTGTTTGGGACTCTCTGTGCTTCCTGGGCTTGTATGTATATTTCATTCACCAGGTTAGGGAAGTTTTCAGTAATTATTTGTTCAAATAGGTTCAATCTCTTGCTTTCTTGCTTCTCCTTCTGGCACACTTATGATGCAAATGTTGTTATGTTTGATGTCCCAGAGGTCTCTTAAACCATCCTCATTTTTTTTTTTTAATTCTTTTTTCTTTTTAATTCTTTTTTCTTTGTGCTGGGCTGATTGGGTGTTTTACGCTACCTTGTCTTTGAAATTGCTTATTTGCTTATTTGATCCTATGCTTCATCTAGTCTGCTGGTGATTTCTTCACTTCTGACCGTTCTTTTTTATGTTTACTATGCCTTTTTTTTTTATGCTTGCTCTCTCTTTGCTGAAGTCCTTACTAACTTCCTTGAACATCCTTGTCATGCAGGATGTCATGCAGGGTCTCTGGTCCCACTCCCCACATAAGAACGCAGGACATGGTGAGGCCAAAAAGGAACACCCACAGAGCCATAGGTAGGGGAGTCATACCACTATATTCTCGCTGGTGGCTGGGTTGGAGACACAGGAAGCAGGAGCCACTGCTGTCCACTTCTCTCTGGCATCCAACCTCACTTGCTAGCTGCAATCAGCCGTGCTAACTGCAATTCGCTCTTGCCAGCTCAGCCACCATCTTCTTGCTGGCCCCCATTTTCTACTAGCATAGCCATGGCAGTTATATTAGTGGCCAATGGCTCACTGGCTACAGGTGAAGGCCAACTAGCCACAGCTGATGGCCATCCAATCACAGTTGATGGCCATTTACTACCTGAGCCAGCACCTTTCCACATGAGGCCGAGAGCCTAGAAACTGTATTCCTGGCTCTGTCCCCACAATCCTTATAACCATTATTTTGAACTCCATATCTGGTAAGTTGCTTTCCTCCATTTTGTTCAGTTCTGATTCTTAAGTTTCCTCTTGTTCTTTCATTTGGGACATATTTCTTTGTTTCCTCATTTTGGTTGTCTCTCTGTTTCTATGTATTATGTAGATCTGCTATGTCTCCCAGTCTTTACCAGGTGGCCTTATGTAGTAGGTGTGCTGTGGGGGCCTGGCACAGTCTCCCTAGTCACCTGCTCCAGGAGTGTCCCTTGTGTAGGTTCTGAGTGCCCTCCTGTTATATTGATTGATATTGATGTATCAGTGGGTAGGTTGGACTTTCAGGCTGATTGGCTATGGAGTTTGACCACATCCACAGCTTACTGGCTGCTGTGGGGTGGGGTGGCTTACTGCACTGGGTGGGATTCATGCTGGTAGGCTTAAGTGACTTTTGAAACCTTCCTTTGGGTATGCTACTTGGATGGGGCTATTTGGATGGTACTCTGCTGTGTTATGAAGCCAACCGCCAAGTATATTGACTCTTGTGAGGGGCTCTGGTGCAGGCCTAGGTCTCCCACTGCATATAACTGGCTGAGGACTACCTGGTAGGAGATACAAAGTGATCTGTGTTTGTTCACTGCCTGTGCTATCCCTGTAGGCACATGGAGAGGCCACGCTGCCAACTAAGGATGGCTGCCACCAGTACTGTGCCTGGGGTGGCTCTGTAAAAAGCAAGGTCATCCTGAGGCCTGCTGCCACCTGCTGGCTCCCTTAAGTTTCAGCTCCTGATAAAGCCTCATGTGATACATGAGTTGGGTGAGGCAGGGTCTCAGGGAGTCACTAGAGTGGGAAGAATTGTGGTCAACAGGTTAATGTAGGCTCTGGACTGGTGCCAGTGCTGAGCCTGGAGCTACTCAGCAAAAGTGTCGAGCACACTGAGACCAGTCATCGCCTATCTGGATACTGCAGAATCCAGTAATTTTTTTCAAGAAGAAATGCAATGCAGGCAGAGCTGGTTGCTCTTGGAGAAAGTGCCTCTGATATTGGGTGAGTTGGTGGGGGCAGGTCTCAGGGTGAAGCAGCAAAATTAATCAGGATAATCAGATTCAGATCTGGTCAGAGGGGGGTGGGCTTAACACAGGAAAGATGGCGCCTGCCTGCAGACTGCATGGGAAAGGCTCCTCAGGGAAAATGGTAATTGTCCTCCTACCTTCTCTCCAAGGCCACACATGTCAGTCTGCTCAACATCTCCTGAGTTACTGTCCATCACTGGAGCCCAAGGTGAGTGTTTGTGAGTGAGAGAGTCCATGTGCGGGCCGTTTATTAGGACGTCTGGGTTTCCCGCAGCCTTTCTCCTACACGGATGGTTGGATTCCCTGTGTTTTCACAGCTAGATGTTGTGGGGACTCCTTTTCCCGGCACCAGTACTCTGGGCTGGGAGGCTGGTGTGTCTCACTCCTCTGGGGGGACCCTCTGGGGCCGAGATATCACTTCCGGTTCTCAGCCACCAGATGGAGGTTTGCAGCACGCCTGTTTTCGCATCTCCATCCCCTCCTACCAATCTCGACATGGCTTCTTGTTTACATCCTTAGTTATGAAACTTCTGTTTAGCCAGACTTCAGGTGGTTCTCCAGGCTGGTTGTTCCATAATTTTGTTGTAATTTCAATGTGTTCATGCAAGGAAGCAGGCACAGTGTTTATCTACTCTGCCATCTTGGATCTCTCTTGAATATTTCCATGGGTGTCTTATTTAAAATAGCTTAGTAGCTAAAATCGGAATGGATTAGCTTTTGCGTATGAAAATTATGTGGGAATTTTGAAGATGTAAGTCATGTTATGTATTTTATGTATCTAAACACACAATATATATCAATTTATATCACCCACACAGAGGATATTCACATTAAATATTAAGTTTTGATTATTTAATGTCAAAAAGTCATCTAGAGAAGTACTCTTAGAGTGTCACCGATATTATATATATATGAATGCCATTATTATTGCCCCTGAAAAGAACCAAGATTTTTTTTTGAGAATCATGAAATAGTAATACCTAATCATAGCTTATTCACTTCCAGTCATTCCTAAATTTAAACCAAACATATTTAAAATTATAATTAGCTATCTAGACAGTTCATCTGGCTAACCATCTCAATTGGAAAATGACATTTAATCAAGGGAAAATGTGGAAAAAAATTGCATTTGAGTATCTTCCTATCCAGTGTTTTTTTTTTCCTTTTTTTTAATCTTGCATAATAAAGTACTTAAGGAACTTCATACATGAATTAATTCATCCATGATTTCCCAAGATCTAGTTAATAAATATTTCCACTTGAAACTCATCTAAGGATCTCACCAGGTCAAACTGAAGTTAACATTTTACTCCCCAAACTAGTTCATATTCCATTTTCTGCATTTTGTATATTACTGTTTCACACTCTCACATTTCTTTGTTACCTAAATCAACTCTGTCCATCATGTCTGTCTAACTATCTTCCGTAAGTATCCTATAGTGTCTATTTCCAGTGTTACCACATTGGTCCATTGCCTCAATTATTGCACTGTGAGAATTTAATATTACTGGCTTTACTATATTACCCAACCCGAAATTTATAATGTCTCTCTATTGCATAAAGATAAAATTCTTCTGATATAAAAGAACATCATATTTCTTCCTTGTAATTTGTCACAACCTGCTAATTTACACCCTTTCTTGTAATCAGATAGTAAAGTCTCTGAAACTTTCAATTATGGTTTTTTATCCAAAAATGTGTGTGCTGCTGAATGTTGTAGTTAATAACCTCATATGCCATATTTTAGGTCTGTTTGTCTTTTCACTGAGGATCTCAAATATTTATGCTTTTTTAAGAGGTTCCTATTTCCTAGCAATTTTTTTTTTTCTATGTTAGGAGTCATCTTTCATTATCAGCACTTCCTCACTGCTTGTAATCAGTTACCCCATTGTGCAGATAACTGCATGTGAGTGGTTTTATGACTCTAATGAAATTTAATCTGTGGATTTTGTTGTCCTCTCATTTAGAGCTTTTGTCTCTCAGTGCATGTGTGGTCATTGCGCGGTGATGTTTGGTTTGGAAACTGTGAGACTTCTGAACGTTTGTTCAGGAGAGAATGGCAGAGTCAATTCAAGATGAAAAATTATATTGCTTAACAATAGGAATGATATATTGAATTCATGGACATATACTTATCGGTGGTAATAATCTCAATATTCCCAAGGACCCTTAATATTATCTAATGAAATCTTCCCAGTAGTGTCTGAAAATAGGTATCACAATTTTATATTTAATAAAGAAAAAATTGAAATTTAGAAATTAGTATTTGCCATAGGTCACATACTCTGCAAATGGCAGTGCAGAAATATGTCCTCGAAATCCATCTAGCCTGAAAGTCCATTTTATTCTGTTACAAAACCTCAACAATTTATCAGCAGTGAGGAAAGATTTGGGTTTGAAAATAAGAGACATAATTTGAAAGTCAGGTTGTAGAAGTTGTTTTTTACTCAATCATTATGGTAGCGCAGTAACTTGAAATCCTAGAAAAGAAGAACATGAGATACTCTATATCTAATATAACAAATAGGTCAAAAGGAAGTATTAGTCTCCTTTCCACAGGTATTTTAAAGGAGCTGAAATTTTGTCAATCCCTCCCTTTCACTTTTGGAAGCCATAGCAGAGCGTAATAGGCAGCTGTGTGGATAGGACAGCAGTTTATTTGAAGAATAGAAATTTCTAATTTGTTTCAAAAGTTGTAACTCAAAAATTCCTTTAGTTCTTGCTGGACAATTTAGAAATATGATGAAAATAGGATCACTGCATAATTAATTATTTAGTGGCTAAAGGACACTGGTTGATTACACTTACAAAGACAATCACAAATAAACCAGACAACCCTTATGTAACTAACCCAGTAAAATACATGGATTAATCAGTGGTTTTAATCTCTGACAGCCTTGTTTGAAAACAAACAAACACCGCTCACATCTAAAACCAAACAACAAAAGAGAACATGAAGAGAAAGACATTAATTTTATTGCTTTTCTAACTCATTTTAAAATGATATATATATGAGACAGTATAAATGTAAATATTTTAAAATGTATTATGTCTATTGTTGGTATTCTGCTGGGAAGTTTGGAACCTTACCAAAATATTAATGGAATTTTATGTAATAAATTATTGGGATTATGATATAAATCTCAGTTATGCTTGAGGACCCTATGAGTCATTTACCTGTGTGGCCAAAATCAGAACTGGAGGTAACAACTATCAGACACCCACATGTTGAGATATGGAAAATGTAGTTGATTTGTGGAAATATCTGCTTATGCACTTTTTTTTCTTCATTTGCCTTTTTTCGTATATTTATTTTACTTCATTTAAATAGATTCAAAAAGAAACTTAAGTTGCTCTACTTAATTTACTCCTTTACACTCTCACTCTTTTATCTAATTGCCAACCTTTAGGAAAACAAAAGGAAATACACACACACAGACACACACACACACACACACACACACACACACACACACACACACAAAGAAAAACACCAAGAGGGCTTAAATTTAGAAGTTATATCTGGCCAGTCATAAGTACTTAGCATTATTGTTAATTGCCTTCTGAAGAAAGATACTCTATATGTTTAAAAATAGATGTAAATTCACTTTGATGAGTTAAATATAATTCAAAATTTGAAAGTAAATAGGAAATAAGAAAAGAACTAACAAAAAAAAGAAAGTACAAATATGTTCATGTTGATATTTACTACTCTCAATTTAGTTTTGATACATTTATAAAAATGTTAAATGTTAGAAAAAACATGTTTAGTTTCCAAAATTTCCTTACAATTATTTAAATCTAATTGGCTTACTTAGTGCTCCAATTACATTAATTTTAACCTCTTGTAGTCAAATCACATTCAGTTGGGGATGTTCAATCTGCTGTAGAACACAGGAATATAGAGGAAATGACAATTGAAAGTTGGACCAACCCTGAGAAATAACATAATATTATCTTTTATAATGAACATAATGATAGCCTAGAAAAGTGAAATAATCTGGCCAATGTGCCAGAAGTATTTATTGTCCTAAACTAACACCTCTCTTTCCTTTTACTTTGTTTTCTTTGTAACATCAAATGGCCTATTAAAACTTTTTGTTATTCTCCAAAGATTAAGAGATATTAATTTTTAGTCTATATTAACCCTATAGTTAAGGAAGTAGCTTGATTTTCAAAGTCTTAACTAGAAGCAATTATTCCATTTTCTGGCAATATGTATCTGAACAGCTAAAGACATAGTCAGGTCCTGAGGATGCTACCTCATTATGAAGTGTGCTAAAGTAAAAAATAAAAAAAAAATAATAAAAAAAGAAAGAAAGAAAGAAAAATTAAAACAAGAGAGGAAAAGAAAGCTCTAAAGTCCAATTATTTTTAAATAATGTTATTTGGGTTAAATGAATTTTTTGATCAACACAGCATGTCAAGTCATTTCATTTTCAGCTTGCACTAAATTCAGAGTGCACTAAATTAAGACATCAATACCTAGTTAGTGACACTACAAATTGCCCTTGTCATCACGCAGTTCCTATCAGTAATTTCATTATACTAAGTGGTAAGAATTTTTCCCTTTTGTAACAAAAATCAGTTAAGCTACATTTACTTTTTTAAATCAACTGCGACCTATAGAATAAATATACGTGTAATTTGTATTGATATGATGTGGAACCAAGGAATCATTAGTGAGCATATTTTACACTCTGCCCCGTACCTAGACTTTCACGATGTTCTCTTTTCATTGTCACACAATGATATCGAGGATACAATTCAAATTCATAAAGAGCAATAGGATAGGAAAGTTTTTTTAGGCTACAATTTGCTTTAAGATCCAAGCAATCATAGAGAGAAAAACAAATCTTACATAAAGAGTAAACACATTTTTAAGTCCTGCAAACCTCAGCAATCAACATGATTTAACAGACATTACAAAATCACACACTTGGCCTTCAAAAGGTTAATGCTTTAGGTTGTCAAATAGACATGAATTGATTCAATGAGGATAAGTATGATAAATTAAATTTTCACTCTTAGCCAGGATATTAATTCTTCTCAACCTGACCTATTCCTCTCCCATTTCTGCAACCTACACTCTCAAAACTAGATAACACATATTCAAAGTTACCTCTAACAATAAAGGTTAGAATTATGTTCTAAAGCTTTTAAAACAACAAGGATGCAAAGTATTTCAAGGGCATCACATTCCCCACAGGAGATCTAATTAGTTGCTTGTGGTCATTCTGAACATTCTACTGAATACATCTGTCCTCCTAAATGTCCAATAGACCTCCATCTGCTTTGTCAGCTATATTCTTCAGAACTCAACATGAACTATTGAAATCAGCAAATTAAAAGCTTGAGTATTAAATTGAAAACTCAGAGAACTGAATGAAACAGGAAGAACTAATGAGGAACAGCTCTAATCAATGAGGTATTAAAAAGAATATGAGTTAACTGTCAGATGTATAGAACTGATTACCTTCAGAAAGTTACAAAAAAATAAAAACAATATGTTCAAGAAAGAAGCTACACAAAGCACCAAGGGGTAGAAAGAGTGGCTGGGTTGTAATGTTTTATGTTTTTAAAAACTACAAATTAATGTAATGAGACAGTTTACATGTCACTGGGCTTGATGACTAAAGCTCTAGTTACTATTTTAATACCACCAGGAGTCTAGTTCTGATCCAATGTTATATTCTATTAGTAATACCAACAAGAAAAGCATGGCGCCAAACTCTAGTACAATATATAAAGTCTCTTTCCTCATACAGCTCACCCTGCCAACAAAACACTCAGTCCAAATTGATACCGGTTAGCTAGCATGTCCCTAGGTAGACAGGGAGGTCCCTGGTGAAATAAACAAAAGACAGTCATATCCTAAAAATCCAGGTTTTGAAATCACTCCTCTGCTCCAGGACATAATGTATCAAGGCCCTGAAGTTAATCATAAAATTCCTTTGGGCCTGACAAACGGAACAGATCTGATAGATAAGAGTGTGTTACTTTGCTAATTCCTCCATATTGGGCAAGCAGAACAAACCTGGTAGACATATTCCTGGTTATTTCCTTAGGATATATTTCCAGAAAAGTTGCCATCTCCTTAAGTTTTAAAATATTAGGCCTTTTTTTTTTTTTCCCCCCCAAAATAACCAGGGATATGTACAAAGAGTTATCTGAAAATGGTTAACTCAAAATGTAACTAGAGTTCCTAAATTCCCATCAATTGCAGATCATTTTAAAAATTGATTGTATATACATACAACGAATAGCATATAACAACTAAGTATCTCATTATAAAATACTACTTAAAATATGGAAGTACGGTCATGCTATAGTAGAAAGTTAAAAATTTTAGAAAATAGTGTACATGATGTTATATCAATAAAATATATATGTATTATATTTAAAAAAAAAACAAAACAAAAAAACGAAAAAAACAAACCTGGTAGACAAATTTCATTAGAAGGTGGCAGTTTAGGGGACTTCCTTGAAAAAAAAAAAAAAAATTATATTAGCATTAAAAAAACGTATCACTCAAATTATAATACAGTTATAATATTATAATACAGTTGTTTAGACTTCATATGTTTAATACCAAGTTAAAGTTAATACTTTTTCTAAGGTTCAGTTATTTTTTTACCATGATATTGTTTCATATACATCAAATGTTGGAACTCTCAGAATTTATTCCAATTCTATACTCATGTATCAATTTGGAAATATGTCTTTGTAATTTTAAGTCGTAGCTCTACTTAATTCCTACTTTTGAATTTCTATATATCTTCAATGGTCTTCTGGTTTTTTTTTTAAAGATAACTGAAGAATAGGTAGCAATAACTGATGTCAATTTCTCAATCTACTTCATAATCACACCATGTTTTCCAAGTCATATTTGGATGTTAAATCTCATAAAATAATATTAATGTTTTTGCCTAGTTTTTAATCCACACTACCATTGAATTACAGCAAGCCTAGAGTACTTATTGATGAACAGTATATACTTTGAAAGAAGTATTAAGAAAGCCCTGTGTGGTGTGTGTTTCCATGTGCCTCCGTGGAGAAAAATAATGTGTATGTGTGTGTTGGCTTAAAAATCTACATTTAACTATATGAAATTAAATTTGTTGAAATACCTGCATGTTTTTAATAGGGTAGTAGTTCAATAGATATCTGAGCTTATACTTATTTTCCATCCTGTTCTCTCCATTCTATTTGAAGACAATTTAGGATATCCATTTGTGTGTGCATATATGCGTGTGAATGTGTGTGTGTAGGATGGTAGCTAGACTTTAGAATTAACTGGAGCGCATTAGTTTGAATAAGAATTTATTAAGGGGAAACTACTTCAAAATGATACTTGTTTGCCTAAGTTATCCCTTAGGGGTTAGGTGCTTAATGTCTTCAAGGATATTGCTTTGCATAAGCTGTTTGCATTTAAATTCCCTTTAGGAGATGTTAATTGCTTGAGCTGTCATTAAAGTGTAGAGATTTAGATTCTGTTAAAGTAAGAACCTGGAATGTGGCTGAGAGGAACTGTGTGGTGAGTCTGAGTATGTTTAAATCCTGGAGCTTTGCTCTAGGATGGATAAACCAGGACGAGAAATGTCTCACTGCACCACTATTATAGAAGGAAAGCTCCACGCAAGCAGACATGTTGTCTCATTGATTTATATGCAAAACCTAGGAAACATACCTAGTTTATGGAAGACACTTAATTATCTGTTAGATTACTGAATGAGTGGATGGATTTTGGGTAAGAACTATTTATCTCCTGACTGCTATCTGTTTGTGAAATTAGAAGTTCTTAATAACAGAGATTGTATACTTTAAATATTCTTTACGCTCTGAAGGACATGCTGCATCTACCTCTCACATCTCCATCGCATCTCTATCGTTCTGTACTATGATGAGCATACTAAACTTTTTTACCCCAAATAACCCTTTCTGTGATGGTCAATATTATGTATCAACTGGGCCACCTTACATGGAAAGTGGAATTAAGTTTGCCGATGAAATTAAGTTTGGTTACCTGATATGGCCCAGATAGTAAAAGAGGGTAATTATCCTGAACTATCCCTGGGGGAGGAATGTAATTGCAAAGATCCTTAAAAGTGTAAGAGGGAGGCAGAAGTGCAAGTGAAAGTTATATAATGCAAGAAGAATTTAGTATGTCTTTGTGGCTTCCTTCCTTTCTTCTTTCCTTCCTTCCTCCCTTCTTCCCTCCCTCCCTCCCCTCTCCTCCCTCCCTCCTTCTTTCCTTCTGTTTATCCATTAATTCATCATTTCAACTATTACTTTGTCAACTTTATATGTATTTTACTGTTATTCCATTCATTCATCCATTCAATCGTTTATTCATTCAACAGATATTTATTTAAAATTCATTATGGTCTAGGCATATGAAAAGGTTGGACAGCTAAGTTTGCAAACTTTCCACTGTGTACCCACATGGTGTAAAGTTTACGAACTTAATTGTCAGATCTTTCATATTCCAGCTGTTAAAGATAGAGTAGTGCACAAAACAAGCAATGTCTTTTCACCCACGAGATTAATATTCTAGTAAAACAAACTAATGACCAAGCAAGTAAATGAAGAATTGCGGTTACTTCAGATGGCAATTGTTACCACGAAGAAAATAAAAATGCATTATGAGTAAATATCGGTGGGTGTACTTAAGGAGATGAGGACAAACAATTTTTAAAAGGATGAGTTTATGAAGTAAAGCATAATTTGTCTTCTTTAAGGTTTTAGATCTAATTGTTCTCAACAGATAATTTGGTTATGAGAGTTAAAGGATTCTTCTTTTTTATTATCATAGAGAAACCCCAGAATTACTGGCCCCTGTCTGTTACAAAGAACTGACAAGAACATTTACTGGGACTTGCCAATTGTTTTTTACAGTATTTGAATCTATTCATCCGTAGATATTAAACATGCATGGATATTCAACATAATTATTGTCTTTCCTATTGTTAAAGCGTTTTGTACAAGGTACTGCTATTTACTCTACCCACCACCTTTCATTCTTCCTCATATATCCCCAACTTTCTTAGAGGTCGTCAGCCTGCCCTTAGATACCCTGTATGTGTCAGCATGCACTGATGTACCATGGCCTCAAACCTCATTCATCTAAGAGCAATCCCATCTCCATTGCACGTGACTCATTCTAGAATGTAGGCCCCAGGCGTACAGGCTACAGGCATACTTGCGATTTTTCGTGAAGGAATAAGACTGTAGCGACTGCTGGCTGTCAAACAAAATCCATTATTTCCTTTCTTCTTGGGCACATGGCAGAACAACATTTCCAAGCTTCTTTTATAGTTGTGTCCATGTGATTAAACTTTTGCCACTGATACCTGAGCAGAAGGAATGGGTGCAATTCTACCACTCATATTCAAAGGATGCGCCTGACCTTGAATCTTTGCTTTTTCCTTCCATTCTACATATTGTCATGTGGGCAATAGACTCTAGTGAGCGGAATCTTGAAGTCATGTGTGAAAGGCAGCAAAGGTGCTTTCATCCTTGGTCTCTGAAGATACCTCGTGGAGGAGACAGAACTGCTAGCTTGAAATGTTTACTGTGGACTTGTTAAATAAGAGTGAAATAATTTTCACAGTTTAAATCTGCTTTAAACCACTGGACTGCTACTGGTATTTTGTTATCCCAACGCATATGATATGGCACTGCTGCAGTTAGTAAGATCTGAAAGGAAGATTTCTAGAGACCTGGGGCGGTGGGTGGAATTCTTTTTATCTCCATTAAAAAAAAAAAAAGTCATCAAAAAGACAATCTATTTTCGAAGGGATATCGTTGTATTTGAATATAGGACTAAAAGTATTGTTATTTTGCCAACTGACTAAAAATTAGGGCCACACATAGCTGCATTAGTTTGCCAGGACTACCATGTAACTAGCAGACTGTTCAGGTAGCTTAAACAAGACAAACGTACTGTCTCACAGTTCTGGAGGCAAGAAGTTTAAGATCAAGGTTTTGGGGGAGCTGGTTTCTTCTGAGGCCTCTCTCCTTGGCTTGCAGATAGCTGTCTTCTCCCTGTGTCTTCACATGGTTTTCCTTCATTACATATCTGTTTCCAAATTTCCTTCTCTTATAAGGATGCCATTCATATGGGATTAGTGCCCACTCCAATGACCTCATTTTAATTTAATTAACCCTTTAAATACTCTATCTTCAAATACAATCACATTCTGAGGTACTGGGACTTATAAGTTCAACAGAGAAATGTAGGGGTAGGCACAATTGAGCCCATAACAACAAGAGAACACACAAAGATAATACAGGAAAACAAATCTAGAGATTTAATTCGACTACATTACAACTGATCATATTTCTAATTTTCCATGCTATTAAGTAAAAAATCCCCTCATTTTTGTTGTCTGTTTTAATGTGTTTTCTTTTACTTAACATAATTATTTCTCCCATTGAGGTAATTTATACATCCATCATCTTACATATTTAACTTTTATAACATTTTCCCCCTTTTTTTGGTGAGAATATTTAAGTTCTACTCTTTTAGCAAATTTTAATTATGTAACGCAGTGTTACCAATTATAGCCACCATGTTACACATTAGATCCTCAGACCTTATTCATCTTATCATTAAAAGTTTGTTCCCTTGTACTAGCTTCTCTCTATTTCCTCTACTTGCAATAATCTAATAATATCTGCTAGAAGGTTGGAAGTTACCTAATAATATTAATTCATTGGAATTTTTTAAAACTTGTAGAGAACATTTGTAAATGTAAAGAGTAAATGTGAAGAGTAAAAGAATTATACATTAAAATATTTTTTAATATTTAAGTAAGACCTTTTGGAAATGCCCCAGTCCCCAGTATATGGGAATATATATTTTCCATAACACTTTAGTTGATTATCTTCCATGTCTTTCATTAAACATGAATGCATGAGTTATATAATTGCAGTCAAGTGTGTTACTTGCTCCCCATGTTTGTTTTTTCTTTCTTTCTCAGTGTAGGATCCCTGATACTTACTTACATGGGCACATTCTTGGTGGTCACTCAGAATAATGACATTTCTCACTTTCCCTCACATGCTATTGTGGCCTTGTGGTTAAGTTTTTGCCAATGGAATGTAAACAGAAGTGCTGTATGCAATATCTAGAAATCGGTGTTAAGAAAGAAAACAAGCTTCTTCTCCAATTTTCCCTCCCTGCTTGCTAGAATGTGGTCAACATGGCTGAAGCTTGAGCATCCACCTTAGACCATAAGTTCAACGCCATGTCTTAGGGAGGGCAAAACAACCAACCCAAAGGAAACTTTCTCTCTGGTGATGATAAAGGTACCCTACCAGCTCTGCAGGTGTTTTTGTGTGAAATTGGATTCCTATTATGTATAAGCAACATTTAAATTGAGGTTTTCTTAATCTTGCAGCCAAACGGGGCTTCTATGTCATACACCTCTAAGGGACACCATTGGATAGACAGTGAATATATTGAGGTCTATGGAAATTTTGTCCCCAGTTTTATAGTGGGTATCATTGATATGGATTCCAGTGTAAAGATGTTCCCTGGAGTTGTGCATTGCAGGTCCTATTGACAAATCAAATTTTAAACAAATGAATTATTACGATCAGACTTTACCTTGTTGTATGTTGACATATTGGACATTAAAGAAGAAACATTAAGAACCCATCAATCCTATACAATTTTAGTGATTGAATTTCATGATAAAAATGACTTTGAATCTCTCTATGTTATGCTCTGTATTCCACTGTCATTACTGACCTGAAACTCTTATTAAGATACAATTTGCTCTTCTTCAACTACCATGGGACCTAGAATAGCCATTAGTGAATACTTCAGCACTGATATCCATCTGCAGTATTGATCTGCTGTTGGCAGGTTCCCTTTATTAACAGAACACGTCATCAGGGTTTTGTGTTATGTTCATCAGAAGGAAAAGCACTCACACTTTGCACCTGTATTCCTTTGACAGAAACTGTTCTCCAATATATTGAATGGCATGAGTGTCAATCATGTTCCGATGACTATTTTTTCTACTCCACTGGTATGAATGTTACTGAAGTAAAATGATTTTAAAAAGATAAAGATAATCTGAAATGTCCTCATACCCCAGGCATATAAAATCAAACACCTGTTCAATGACAATTTAGAGATTATTCAAAGGCATATTTCTTTGCTATTTCTTATTTGTAATTTCTGATCACTAGTGATTTTAATTCCATGCAATCCGTGGTTATTGTAAAATGATAGTTCAACCATGTGACCTTGGCCATTTTCTTTTTATGCAAACATGTCTTTAACAAAGAAGAGATAGAAAAGAAACCATAGTAATCAGAATTTATGAGAAAAAAATACAGCAATGTTGCTCTTTTAGAATATAAAATAATTGCTTGGAACTTGATGTCTTGGAAACTTTTTTCCAGAACTTTATTCAGTTTTAAAATCAGTTATCAAAAAAAAAAAAAAAAAATTGCTGGCATCAATTCAGTTTTGCTCTTTCAAAAAGTTTTTCCGCATACCTTACAATATCTCCACAATCTTGCGACATTTAAAACATTATGGGCCTTTTTCCCTAAGGAAGCTAGAGAAGCTAATAACTCTACAAAAACAATGCTGTATGTTAATAAAGTGTCTATTATTTCCCAAGCTCTGAATTTATTAGTTTCTACTGCTTATGTGAATTATCTCTTAAAATATACTATGTGGCACATGTTTTTATTATCACTGGATAGATGAAGAGAATCGCAGCTAAAAGTAAAGATATACAAGCCTGAGGTCATATTTTTGATTAAGTTATATAGCGCTGGGATTTGAATCCAGATTGTTGAACTCCAGGTCCTTTTTATAAACCACTGTAGCAAGAATCAAAAGCAGTCTGGAAAGTCAGCAAAACGGTTAGTAAAAAAAATATATTATTTTTTAATTTAGTTAAATAGCTTAGTGGTTTTGTTGACTGTGCAAGTAATGTATATGTTTTATAAAACAGATTACCATAGAGAACTAATTAATATATATCAGCGGTTAGCAAAATATGGCCCCAGGGAAAAATCTGGCCTCTTGCCTGTTTTTATAAATACAATTTTAGTGGAATGCAGCCACGTTCATTAATTTAAGTACTGTCTATGGCCTTGTTTGCACTACCAGGGTGGAATTTAGTAGTTGTAGCAGAGGCCATATGGACGACAAATATCTGAAATATTTGCTATCTGGCCCTTTACAGAACATGTTCGTAAACATCTGACATAGATTTTTTTTTCATATCACGCAAGACTTCCAAGAAGTTGTTTAGCTTTTATAACACGTTGTAAAAGTGAAGACACCTTTCTAAACTATCAATCATTTAAAAATATTAAAAAACAATCGTATTAAAGGAGTGAATTGTCTTCTTATCTTCCTGTAGAAAATGAATGACATTATAAATATTTGTTGTATAAAGAAAGAAAAGAAGATATAGTCAGAATGTAAGAAATATATTGTACAGGTAGGTCTAGAAGTTTATTTTTAAAATATTATGTCATTTATCAGAATTTGTTTATTTGTTTATAGTATGCTTGCCCCACCCAGATTGAAAGGTAAACACCATGAGAGCAGGCTTTGTTATTCTTATTTACCACTTTACTTACATCTCTCAGTTTTTTGATGAGTACTTGGCACATAATAAATGCAAATTAAAATATTTGATGAACAAATGCATGAATTTAAAGGGCGAAGGGATTAACAAGTATAAATTGATAGTTACAAAACAGTCACAGGGATGTAAAGTACAGCATAGGGAATATAGTCAATAATGTCTTAATCACTATGTATAGTGCCAGGTGGGTACTAGACTATTTGGGGGGAGTACTTCATAAATTATATAAATGTCTAACCACTGTGTTGTAAGCCTGAAACTGATATAAAATGACATTGAATGTGAACTGTAATTTAAAATAAAAAAGTAAAATAAAAGTAATACATGCATCATTCTCCACTATTTTTATATATATAGGATAAACAACAAAAAAAAAGATTTTTTTCAGAAAGATTTATACACTACCAACTTACTTACTGAAAAATAGAGCATTTGAAATTAGTGAAGAAATTAAGAAAATTAATTTCTAGTATTATCTACTACTGAAGCTACATAAAGTTAGGAAGAAGGGAAAATAAAAGGAAGCCCTGTGAAGAGAGTTTGTTCGGGGATCAGCTTAAATAAAGATAATTAGAAGGGCAAAGCATAAAAGACACAAGAACAACAGAATCAAATGAAGAAAGACATTGAAAGATAAGAAAGTTTATTTGAAAGCAAAAGTCAATGTCATATCTTTATTTTCCATATAAAATGTAAAGATGGAACAGTTATCTAAGGAGTTCACAGAGTTATCTCAGATAGTTAAGCTATAATATCCTTGAAAAATAAAATTGTTCTTTCTAAGTCACAAATTGTAAGGAATCCTCTATAATACCATGCCTCACAGAACAATGGTAAAAGTCGTTATCTGATTAAAATTAAATCAAGAATATAAACATGTATGTGCACAGTTGTCTAGAGAGATAAATTAATTTAGAAATTAGAAATTGTTTTACTAGACCCTGGATTCAGATTAACGTATATAAAACTTGATTTTAGAGAAAGATTACGGATATATGGCCAGGTAACTGCCTCAATGTTCTACTTCACCTTGACTGTGAGAATTTCTGTGATAGTCCAGACTATTTTTAAATAATTAATTTAGAAAGGATTGGAGGAAAAAAAATGAGTGCTGTGCTGCGTCAGCTACATATTACCTGACCACTCATCTGAAATAAATAAAATGAGTTAAAATTTAACTAAAATGCTTATGAGATATAATTAGATCCTAGCCAATTGTGAGCAGGTGAGAAAATCTAAGGGGACATTTTAAAGGGTAATTTTTCCTTAAGAAAAAAAAAAAAGAAAGAGACATAATTTTTAAAAAACACATTATTTTATTTTTTATTGCTTTGTTTTAAATCCACGTCACGAAAAGACAAACTCCTCCACTGCACTGAATAATAACATCCCAAGCTTCAAAGAAAATGCAACCATTTGTTTAAGGAGCCAGTAAAAATCCCAGAGTAATTACAGTTTGTTATAAATTGTTTGTTCTCTTATGTGTATTTGATACTGCATTTGCAGGTACTGTAACATTTCCTATTGAACTCCTAAATTTCATCTCATAAAGGTATCAACATTCTTCATTCCATGCATGTATTTCCACTACAAATAACGTGCATTAACCTTATTTATAAGCAATATCACCCTCTACAATTTTAAAGCTTGGTTCTGACTGTAATACTTGCATTTGTTTTTCTCCTGAAGAGTTGCAAGAAATATTATAACAGACATAGCTTTTTATACCAGAAAAAAACATTAAGGTAAAATATTCAAAAGAATATAGACCTTGTTTTATGTGTAAACTTTACCTAGAACTTGAGAGCAAGTTTTATTCTACTTCTAATATAATATTAATATTTTCAGTTGCAAATTCAAAACCATATAAACTACATGAAAATGAATTCAGAACAAAAAAGTTTAAAACATATTATACTAAAGTATTATGTGTACATTGCCTACGATTTTAAATTTTGAATTTTTGTTTTACATTTTAAGTTACATTTATTTTCCTAGAAACAAAGCAAAGCCCCTCATCTCAAGTTAAGACACTAAAAAAAAAAAACAGATACCTAGGCTGTTTATGGAAATTATGAAGAAATTATTTGTAAGTATTAGACAAAAATGAATAATTCTCATTACATTTTAAAGATGTGATAAACAATATATAGAGATTCACTGATTTTGCATAAAGCAAATATATAGTGCGTTTGAGCTTTTATAATTGTTAAGAATTTGTAATTTTGTAAGATATCTTGATGCCTATTATAATTTTTAATGAAAGCCTGACAATTACGGGGGGGGGGGGAATTAACTGGGAGGCATTTATTATTTAGTTATTACTTGGTTAGCATTTACTTTAAAGACGTGTCATTCTGATTTAGATGAAGTTTACCTTAATTTCTTAGCCCTCTTAAATAATTCAGGATAATAACAAGCATTGGTATTTCAATTGTGGAAAAGCTCATTTTTTTAAATCTTTGACGTTACTTTCACTAAGATAGGTCTGCATGTAGTTTCATGTATATGTATATATTATAATGGTTTTCCTATTTAGTTTATCCTATAGATTCATATCTTTATAAGGAAGGCTCTCATATAACATATTTCAAATTATTACTATTAATAACTGTTTTATACTTATTAAGAAACACACAAATCTTAGACAATATCCTAAGGGTTTTACTGCCCTAAACTGTTAAGCTCTGGCTACATTACCAGATATTACCATGGTGTTATCCTGTTGACATTACGTTGATTATCTCAGATGATGGAAAATGGAAGGTACTCTAGGTTCTGATGAGTCATACAAAAACTCCAGGCTTTCCCATTATGCTGAATTTTCTAGGGGCTTTGGATGATATTTCTATGTGGCTAAAAAGGAGTGGCTGATCCTTAAGTCTTTTTTAATAAAGAAGAAGGCATTGTAGAGGATGAGTATACACTGTCTTTGGGGTTACACTGACTGATGTCAGATTCCAGATTATGCCACTGATTAAGTTAACATTACTTAACAATTTTAAACCTCACATTTCTCCTCTTTTAAATAAAATGAATGTATTAGATGAAATAAAATTATAAAACTCAATACATTCATAATACCATTAAGCAATTAATAAAATGTTAGCTATTTTTTAGAATTGGGCTGCTATCATGTTAACCCTCAAGTCCACTTAAACCTAAGTCTTACTATTATTTTTTTTAATTAAGCAATAAACCAATTTCTAATTAGTCTTCACCTTTCTCCATGGAATTAACTCCAAGGAAGTTGGGGTAATACTTTCAGATTATTAATATAGCTCTTAATCTATGAGTTAATGCAATAAAAAGGGTTGGTTCAGCACTGTGTTTTTGTTTGACTTTTTGAGAGCAGGGATAATAATTTATTCACTTCTACTCTTTTTTTTTTTTTTTAGAATTGCATGGAGCTAGGGGCATTTTAGCTTCTCAACATACATAATGAGTGCTGAACAAATACATGGAAACATATTTAAATATATGACCTTCAAATTTCATTTTTACTGAAACTAGAGACAAAACAACATTGCATTTTAAGCAGTGGCCCTGGAGTCAGATGGCCAGGCGTCAACTTTTTACTTACCAGTTCTGTAACTGGCTGAGTTGCCCACTGCTATATTCAACCTTTTCCTCTGCAATAAATGATCCACAAATCTCAACGGTTCACACACACAAATCGTGGTTCTGTGAACCATGGCTGGCGAGGGCTACAACTCTGCTCTGCTCACAGGGGTTCAACTGTGCCTGGCTACAGCACCTAACTGTGTGCAGGTCTGCTTTATATGCATTCTTTTCTGAAACTCCGACTGAGCTCAGGAGTTCCAGAGGATCCAGGAAAAATATATAATGCTGCTTAAAGCGTCTGCTCAGAACTGGCACACTATCATGCATTCCCATATACTGCTGGCTAAAAGAAATCATATAACCCAACCCAAAGTCAGTGAGTGTAGAAATATACTTTACCTCTCTCTTGAGAGACATTGAAAAGTCCCAAGTCAAAGAGTGGATATAGTTCATATTATAAGCAAGGGGCACACTGGTCCAATCATCAACACTGCTTTGGTGTATTTTTCTCCTGAATTGTTAATAAAGTTGCCAAATTAATAGGATTATTGTGAGAATTAAGATAATATAGTTAAAACATAAAACAAAGTGCCTGGCATTAATCAAATAGAATATTAATGATCCCCATTGCTATTACACCTTGTTATTCCATGGCCTCATTTTTTTTTTTTCTTATTTGGCTCATATAATTACTGAGCAATTTGTAAACGTTGGGGCATGTGGTGTTTTAGTACCTAAGATAGTCCACGTGATTTCTGCCTTCGGAGGGTCATGCTGTCCTGTAATAGTCCCCTTTTGATGATGAATGTGCAGTACACATGTGGAGAGGAGTTATGGTCTGGGTATATTGGCAGCTTTTTGCCTACCGGATAAGAGGAGGTAATTTCTAATTTCCTCGTAATGTAACAAAATGAAATATGCATTCACTTAATCTTTACCAGCTCCATTTATACCATTTTTCACATAAAGTCTGTCATGAGGAAATAGCATTTAATATAACGCTTTTCACAGGCACATGTTATATTAAACGGTATTTAATATACTTTATTCTATAACCACATCTATTTTGCATATTTTGGAATGCCCAAAATTCTAAATCCCAAGAGGTTTCAATAAAAAGAAAAAACAAACAATAATAATAAAATGTAGACATAAACGTTTCTTTCCATCTACACCAAGCAAATTGCCCTTTCATTCCACAATGATATTGTGCACACATTTTCTAGGATTTATAGATTTTCAATGATTAACAGGACCTGTGAATTAATTTTGTCCAAACTCACAGATGGATGATGGTCTAACTTCTTGAAAACCAAAACATCCAGAGTTCAGCACAGAGTGAGGAACTACTGGTTCCTATAGTGGGGCCCCATTAAGATTCTCTAGGCTAAACATCATAGTTCATTTAAAAATTAAAGCTTTCCTCACACTCTTGTATTCCATTTTGGAGACATTTCTAAGTTTGTCCTTCTCACTCCAGAACTGAGTCTTTTCTACAATAGCATATAATAATCCTGCTGTGTTCTGATGAGTAAACTTTCTTTTGCATAATTCTTGGTTTTGGTCTTTGAGGACACTTTGTTCTCACATCCTTCACCAAAGTTTTGAAAGAACAAAAATAACATCTCTTATAGTTTCATTTCACTAGAGAACTACTTCTGTAAAACTCTTTTTTGCAGTTGTAGTCTCTGGTTGCATTTGTTGCCATTAAGAGGGCAATAATTTGAAGTGCTCCTCTGAAGAGGGGAAGCAGTAAAACTTCCCTCAGCTTCCCATGACCTCCTCCATACGTTCTGCATTCATCTGGGCCTTGCTGTATTTGTAAGAAAAAATGACCCTAAGAGGAGAACAGCCTTAATCCAGGTTACCCAGCTTCCACTGGAAGAGGTAGAGGGGGAAAGGAAGCTATGCTCATAAAAAAGTTTTGACTATTAATCCACAGAATAAGGAAGGCAAAACTTTTGGATTTTTTTTTTCCAAGTCAACCTAATTTGATATCTGAGTCCTCATTCTATGGGACTGATGAGAAATGGAATATTAGTTGCTTCTGCAAGTTTCTCTTTTTCAGTCCCAATTCCACCCTCAGTGCTATATCACGCTCCTGAAAAATCATTTCATGTCAAGAATAAGGGAAAGGGCATGTATGTGTATCTGTCCACATATAAAAATAGGGATTTGTCTGTTGCTCTCCCGAAGGTGCTTCTTCCATGCACGCTAAGCCGAGTGAACACTTGTGTGCTTGCTTGGATCTCCCCATGCCTTGACCCATCACCTTGCATCTTTTTATTTTACTAGAGGAGGCAAGCTGCACAAAGTTGTGTTCTGCTTCTGGAACTACACCTTTCACGCGCTTCCTCACACTCAGGCCTAAGGGATCTCTTCTTGCAGTTGAAGAAAATCTTGTACTTTAGTCCTTCATCCAGAATATCAGCCTCTATCTTCTATCCTCATCCTCACACTTTCTCTTGCTTGACCCTCCCCCCACCATCAAAAATTCTATTTTAGATCTTCAACTTTTGATAATGGAAGTCAGAAAACCTCAAAGACTAATTTTACTTCCCCCTGTGACACTTTTTTCTCCCAGCCAGTTGGATGGTGGCTCCTTGCTTACATTGTGGGAGTGAAAGGTAGCTGGTTAGGAAAAATGGAAAGTTCATCACACAATTGACTCAAATATGTATTTCAAAATAATATCCAACACAGTTGCTTTCAGAAGAATCTAATGTTCCCTTTCTTTTGAGTTCTTTATTGAAACTTGCTTTTAGACACATCACCTTCTATCTAATGTACACCTTCTAATCTCCTGTTTCAGTGTCCTTGAATACCCCTACCTTAAGTGTTTTACTTCATTAAGCTGTTTCATTCATTGGCTCTCTTGTACATATTTTATTTTTGCCTAATGTATATCTCAGGTGCCTTTTTGTAATCATTCATTTGAAAATATTCTCTACTAACAATTGTCATCCCAATAAACTTTAATGAAAAACAAACAAACAAACAAGCAAAAAAAACAAACAAACAAGGAAATATGTCCTTGGTTCCATTGAATTTGTTCAAGGATCAAATAAACAAATATAGATTTAACTGCATTTATAAATACTTTATTTCATAATAAATACTGTAATTTAAAGATAAAAAAAGAAAATATTCCTAATACCTTTGACTTTTCTTCTTCCTTTGGACTTAACTGTCAATCCCAGTCTTTATTGAACTGAATTATCTCTTAGCAGCCACTTAAATCCTCGTTTTTATTAGCACCTTCAGATAATTATATTGTTTCACCTTTTTACCATCAGATTATAAACTAATATCATCTCACTCATTTGTTCCCACTCTTTTTTTAAAAAATGGATCAAGTAAAACAGTTCCTCCATTCTTTCCTTTATATGTTGTTGTTTCTTTGCATCATTTCCTAAATTGTCAATTTCCACTACAGCATACATCTCAGCATGCAAACTTGGTCTCCCTACTTATAAGTAAATAAATACATATATACATAAATCAATAATCCTTCCATTGACCCCACATTTTCTTCTACTTACAGCCCCATATCATTTTCTATTCTCAATGAGTGTTCCTGGAAGAATCACCTGCCCTGACTTTTCTGCTTTGTTATCTTTCTGTCCCTCTTCAATCTTCTGCAGTCAGATTTTCGTCATGAGGTTTCTCCAAAGCAGTATTCCTTCAAGGCACAAATAGTTCTCACACTTCAAAATGTAATGGTTAAAATTACACAAATTTTATAAACTTCTCCCAAGACTTCCTAACTCCTTCCCTTCTTTATTTCCTTCTTAAAACTTAACACTGTCTATCACACCATATGTTTTACATGGTTCATATTTTTCTTGTGTCTTGTCTGTCTCCCTTCTCCAGAATATCATCTCCCTAATTGCAAAAATGTTTGCCCACTTTCTTCACTGATGTCTCTCGGGTGCCTGAAGAATCTCTAGCATAGAACAAATTTGAAGTTCATATTTCTTTATGGAATAACTGAATAAAGGCGTGCTACACTACTCTACTCTGTCTTCAAATAAGTAGTTCTTAAGACTGCTATTGAAATATATTTTCCCTCTTGGCTTCTAAGGTAATACACTTATTCCCTAACTCATAGACTTTAACTTTTCAGTATCCTTCTTGAGTGCTTGACTTTTTATGATATTTCAAGGTTTAAGGCTATATCCTGGATATTATTTTTTTCCATATTTCCCCCTAGTAACTTTATTTGTATCCATGTTAAAATTTGATTAAATACTGATGCTTTTAAATTAATATATTTTCATCCCAAACCTTTCCTGGGTTTTC
The DNA here is from genome assembly GCF_057876585.1 of Rhinolophus sinicus. Classification (NCBI taxonomy): domain Eukaryota; kingdom Metazoa; phylum Chordata; class Mammalia; order Chiroptera; family Rhinolophidae; genus Rhinolophus; species Rhinolophus sinicus. The sequence goes on from NC_142516.1 coordinate 181,741,767, forward strand.
CATACTGATATATCTCTCTGCCTACTTGACAACTCTACTTGAATGCATTCTAAGCATTTCAAATTTATCATGGCCATGTTAGAAATTTTAATTTCCTTCTTTCTAATCTATTACGCCTCTAGCATTCCCCAATAGGGTAACTGAGATCACCATTCACCTCGTGGCGAACCCTAGAACACTCGGAGTTCTCTGCGATGGCTCATACATGCTCAGATCTACCTGACCTATCACCAGAGGTACACAGTGTGTGACGTGTGGTTATAATCTGAAATGTTAGGCCCCCACTTCTACACTCAAAGTATTTCAAATGTGTTCAGTCCTCTCCATTTTAACTGTCATTTCACTAACCCAAACTATATTTCCTTTCATTTTAAACCACTGTATCACTTTATCACTGTGCCTTGTTCCTATTTTTTCTGTTCTTTACTCAGCAGCTAAAGGATACTTTATAACATAAAACTGATAAAGTTTAAATAGCTTCTGACCAATCTGGAAAAAAAATCAAAATACTTCATGAAAGTCTGCAAGATTTTCCTTGATATGATCTTGTGTTTTCTTACTCAACGTCATTGCTTGCTCTCCTTCCTACGCTTGCTTCAGGTACACTGTTCTTCCAGCAGTTCCTAGAAGACAGAATCCTTTTTCGGGTGGTGGTGGTGGGGGGTGACTTTCAGTGAATTTGAACTTGTTTTTCCATATGCCTGTAATCTTCTGCCCTCTACCCTTTACATGGCTGATTCTTCATTCTACAAATCCTGAGTAAATAGATCCTCCCAAGAATCCTTCTCTGACAAACCAATTCAAAAATAGGATTCTCATTATGCTTTCTAGGAAATTACATGCTTACTTCTTAACACGTGAAAAAAATCTGTAAAATTTTAATTGATTTTCATTATTGTCTGCAGTTAAATACAATGTTCACTCCATTTTAGCCCAGACCATTCCTTTCCCATTCGTATTGGAATCCCTAGCACTTAATCTTATACTTGTCTTGAGTCAGACATTACTAACTAGTTGGTAAATAATAAAAAATATTTTTATAATAATAATAATAATAATTCACAAGCCATATCATAGCTTCTACCAAGATAAATTACTCATGAAATATTTAACAATCTTAGAGAGTAGACCTGTTTGGCTATAGTTTTACATAATAGAACTAAGGCTCAGAGAGATTCAGTTAATGGCATGTAGGGAGCATGTGGTCCAGACATGGTATGAATTCAAAGGCTTTCAGTATGCTGAATGATTACAAGCTTACATTTCAAACCTCCATCTCTTCCACAGTCAATATTATTGAAAGAACTTCTGCCCTTCTTTCCACCTCACATGTTTATTCCTTCTGTTTTGTATTCACAGGAAAAGCAAGTACTTTTATGCCTCGATATTCATTGATATGTGAGGATTGTTATAAATATTTAAAAATGCTAAATTAGGACTCTGAAACACATTCCAGGGCAAAAACTTACATAAACTTACCTACTGCTTCTATCAAAGTACTGCTGTAACTTGATTTCCCATCGTGTTAGATGAAACTGAAGTGGCAGTTATTCAGATGTTCTGGTTAAATTCAAGTTTACCCAGGTTGCTGTTGAATGGTTCTGTTGCTCACTGTTCTAATGCCTTTAATATAAAAGATGCTACTTGGAAAACATAAACCAATTTTTTTGTATATCACTAAGGTTTTGCAACATACATTTCTCTTACTCTTTGACATATATGAATGCACAGGAAAGGGTTGTTAGAATCTAGCTATCTATAGCTCTCTAAACATAATTTGTTTTCTCCCTTTTGATAAGGTTCACTATCAGTGCCACATTTTACAATGAAGATCTGTATTGTGGTATATTACAGAAAAGTTTCTATATAATGAGACATATCATGAGATAGGTGGCATCTCAGGGTTTTTAGTTCATCCGACACCTAGTGAAGAGTCTATCTCTGAAATAAACCTTACAAGGAACTATTCAATTTCTACTTGCAGTTTTTCAGTGAGTAGATAATCTTACACTTAAAAGAATTTTAAAGTGGTAGCTTTAATTTAGCACTAACTTTGCTAGAGAGCATATCAGATAAGTTATCATACACATTGCATCAATTAATTTTCATAACATTCCAACAAGATACATGTGATTAACTATTTTTGCATATTAAGAAGGTAATTTCCCAATGTCTTCCTTTGTGTTTTTGTATGCAACTTAGCATTTATTCTCTGTGTACTGTTTTGAAAAATATGATGAAGTATATCAAAACACTCTAGTAAAGTGCATATAGTATAGGTTCTTAGATCAAAATAATGGAATTGTGATCAATCATGTATTATGAATAGAGATTGATATCATTGATTTTTTTTCTGATTTTATTACTATAAATCTAGATAAGAAATGAGAAAATATTGGTGTTGTCTCCTACAAGATTGAATGACTGAACATTTATACATTTTCTGACTGTCTTCACAGATGATAGAAACAATAAAAGGACTAAAGAAATTGGGAAGTAGTAGCATCAACAGAGATTTCAACAACTGTTGAGAATTAGTGACGAATGATGCAGAAAAAGAAAGATACAGCCTACACCATAGGTCAAAGGGACTAGGGCAGAAATAGAAGCACATTCTGGTAGAATACCATATCAGCTCAGCTCTTAGACGCTGTAGGTATATAGAAGCAGGTGTGTGAAATACTGGTGAAATACTGTGAATATTTCACCAGTATTTCCTTCTGGTGAAATACTACCAGAAGGAAAGTAGTATTCTTATTATCAAAGACTGGAAGTTGAAACAGAATTCTTCACCAACAGAATTCTTTACGAACAGGTGTGTGAAACAAGAAGAATAAAAGAAGAGTCAATAACAATCACCCCCTCCCCTCCCACACACACAGCACACATAGTCCCACATGCAATATGCTTCCTCCATTCATTTATCATTCCCAAAGGGATGGGTTGATGAGAGAGGGTTAGATTCTAAAAATTAAAAAATTTTAAAAATGGCTAGAAAACTTGAGCAGCTACCCTGTTTCCCCGAAAACAGGGGTTCCATTCTATGTTAATTCAATTGTCAGGTTCAGCCAAAACCCCTTAGAGGGTAGAGGTAAAATTTCTTCCTTCCCTACAATACTATGCAGCATCTTTTTATTTTCAACTTTTGGAATCACACAGTATGTCTGAGGCTATAAACTAGTAAGCAATTCAGTTGAAATTAGGAATTTCAGTCAATAGTGCATTTAAAATTTTAATTATTGGGATATTTCACATAAAATATATTATTTACAAACTAAAAAAAAATTCAGAAGCTATGAATTCATATTTCTATGTCAAAAATAGATAGCACTAAAATAATCACTGTTCCTTTTTAGATGAAATTCACCTTTCCCAATTTTCCATAGTCCTCACATGAATAGCCCCCTGCAAGGAAAGCAAACTGATTTTTTAAATTAATAGTATCTTCATTTTCTATTTCAGTAAAACAGTTAAACATGAATTTTTTTCATACATAAATGTTATTATTTTCATAGGGCTGCTGTAAAATTATTACAGACTTGGTGTCTTAAACAACAGAAATTGTTTTCTCTCACAGTTACGGAAACCTGAAGTTCAAAAGCAAGGTTTTGGCAAGGCCAAGCTCCCTCTCACAGCTCTAGGAAAGAATGCTTCCTTACATGTTCCAGCTTCCACTGGATCTATAATTCCCATCTTGAGAGAGCATCACTCTAGTCCCTGCCCTTGTCTTCACATGGCCTTCCCTCTTGCCCATCTCCGTCCCAACTCGCCCTTTGCCTTTGTCTCATAACTACACCTGCCATTGGATTTAAGTCCCATGAAAAATGTAGGATATCTACCAAAAGCATTTTCCCAATTCAACTCACATTCACAGGTTCCAGGGTGAGAACATGGGTCTATATTGAGGGGTGGGAGTGGGGGTGGGAAGAACATTGAACCCATTAAGTCATGCTAATATTAAAAAGAGACTATTGTTAGAATAATATGTTTCTTGAAAAATGAGACATTGTATTACTTGGAAGAAAAGATAATTTTTACATGTTTAATTTTTAAAAGCATATATGCACCCAATGACTACAGCTTGAGTCACACGGGGAGAAATATAACTCATGTACAGAAATAGAAACATGATACAAAATTTAATACCCTGATAGAGAAGTGCAATTAGGATTATAAAAATAACATATGAGCTACTGCCAAAAAATCCCATTGTATATCAAGAGAAAACTTTTAAAAAGAGATTCTAATGAGTATAGCAAAACCAAGCTACCCTAAATATAGTCACACATTTGTCAATGTAAATTCAACTATAAACTCTCTAAACTTTGTGTTTGAAAATATGCATAAAAACTTCCTCCTGAAATTCTGTGGAAAAGATAAAAAGAAATTGAGACATTTTCTTTTTGCAGCTGATGGCTACACAAATATAAAACAATACTGCATGGCTATCACATTTAACAATTAAAAAATTTTATGTGGTTATTAACCTATTGGACATGATGCCCAAAATATTCAATATTCTGATATTATATATATGGTATTCTGATATTATATATATAATATTCTGATATTATATATATGATATTATGCATATATATGTATATATATGCACATATGTGTAAATGCAAAAGTACTTAAATATTCATGTACATTGATCAAAATGAATGTTAATATAGATCACAAGTAAGAAAAAAAAAAAAAAGAAAACACTGGCCAAATCTGGCCAAACCTATAACAAGGAGAGAATTCTGAGCCGTCCTAAATTAAATTACAGTAGGCCAGAGGATGGAAGGAAGAGATGAGAAGTGGTTAAGCAGTTAACAACTGCTGAGCAAAACCATGCAAGTGTGCTTACTTTCCTGAGAATATATTCGAATTTTGAATTAACTTCCAAGTGGCTGTCTCTACAAGTACGTAAAAGAGAGAGTAGGCAGGTGTGCCAGTGTCCCAGGAGCCTCAGCCTCCTGCTTACATGTGGACCTTCCAGAATGTTAGGAAATCCATAACCCAAAGGAGCAAACACTTCTTCCTTAGAGCTTTGCACCTATCCCAGAACTGTCCCCCTGAACCTTATCCAACCCTCGTTATCTGTAACCAGTATAAATTCTTGCAAAACCACTTACATCTTCCTTCCCTTTACTTGATGTATAAAACACCCATCACCTCCCAGACAGCCGACATATTGCCTTCTCGACCTGGCACTGCTGCTGGTGGTTTAAACTTGGGACTCCAGGACCTGGTCCTTTATGGCCCAATAACACCCTTTCGTTTACAGGCCTTTCAGCTGTAGAAGTTAGGGTGTTTGGTTTTACACCTGCTTTTGTAAATAACATTTTAATGCAACACAGCCCATTCCTGTATTTGTCTACTGTCTATGGCTGTCTTCCCACCACCGCAGAACTGCATCATCGTAATGGAGAACGCAGAGCGCACAAAGCCTAACACACTTAGCACCCGGCCTAATCCGGAAAACGATTGCCGCCCCCTGCTGTTGAGCAGCACTGTGCAGGCCAACTTTGTGAGATAATGGGAAGGTTCTATATCTGGGCTTTCCCATAGGATTGCTGCTAACCACATGTGGCTGTTGAGCATTGGAAATGTGGCTAACGTGACTGAGAAACTGAATTGTCACTTTAACGCACTCTAAATTAAATTTAAATAGCCACAGTGACTAGTGGCTATCATACCAGACGGTGTAGCTATAGATTGTATTCCAGCTGCTGAATGCAATGTCATCGTAGTTAAGAAACTTAAATACAGCACGGCAGCATTTTTTTTCTTTTTTTCCAAGGACTTGGATTTGAGTTATAAATACATTTGTTGCACCGTTCGCTAGTAATTATTTCATGCTAGAAAGTTAAAGATGAAATGAAAATCCCTTGAATGTAATGATGAACACAGTGTTACAGACCTTTAAAGTGTCAGAAAAATATTAACGCTTTTCTAGGTATGTTTTATGCACACCATGGCTGATAATTACAGATGATGGTTTAAAACAATGTTGAAGACATTTTTTGACTATGGAAAGAAATAAAGTTTTCTTTGTCGTTTAGTAAAAATATATGCTTTAGTTTACTGAAAAGATGGGGTCGGTCAAATGTGTTTTTTTATTTTTTTATTTATTTTTTATTTTTTTATATTTTTGTTTTACATAAACCTATCTAAATAGTTTGAATGTTTCTAAGTAATTTCCTCCAAGCATAGATACAAAAGTATGTAATTAGCTGGAAATAAATAAAAGGAGTACTAGGTCTGAAAAATAGTATATGCTATCTTTAAATGTGTCTGTTTTCAATATCAAATGTAAAATGCAACACACAATATCATATACATTATAATTTTATTATTTTATATTATATAAATAAAGTAACATATATTTTGTATAAAGTAGCACATATATCAAATAACAATAATAAACCAAAAATATTAGTTTTATTTCTGGTAGTTAATTTTTTGTATTTCTGTCCTGGTTCACTTATTTACATTTACTGCATTACCTCTGTAGGCATTCGTGTTTTTAGTTCTCACAACAGGCAAAGGTTGCTTCAGTATGTTTAGAGAAAAAAATGTAAATTATTTAACATACATACATAAAAGTACAAATTAAACTACTTAAGAGATTATAGGACAAAAAACTATTTTTTATCATAGGTTTAGAATGTAGTGTAGAAGTGAGAAGTGTCGAAATGCAAATAACCTCATTTTACAACAGATAATGGGCAGGAGGTAATATCTGGATTATTAGAACAATAAATAAAAGTGCAATGATATATTTGTAATAGTAATTAATGAAGAAACTGAAAATAAAATAATATAATTATTAAATTAGAAGGGGTCAGTTTAACTGTGGGACATAAAGTGTGGTGAATCCTAATGGTAGGAAATTAATTAAGAGATCAAGAAAAGTAGAATAAATATATTATTTAAAAATATGGAGAAATGATCATCTTAATGATCTTGACACTTGAAGAGTAGAGTAGAGGCCAGTTACCTTATAGGTTGCTCCACATTTACAAAAATTCAATCACAACTTCTTTATCCATTCATCTATCGAAGGACATTTTGGTTGTTTCCATGTCTTGGCCACCGTAAATAAAGCTTCAATGAATACTAGAATACATGTGTCTTTATGGATAAATGTTTTCAGATTTTTTGGATAGATTCCCCAGAGAGGAATTGCTGGATCATACTGTAATTTTATTTGTAATTTTTTGAGGAACCTCCACACTGCCTTCCATAGCGGCTGCACCAGTCTGCATTCCCACCAACAGTGTATGAGGGTTCCTTTTTCTCCACAGCCTCTCCAATACTTGTTACTATTTGTCTTGTTGATGATAGCCATTCTGACTGGGGTGAGGTGATATCTCATTGTGGTTTTGATTTGCATTTCTCTGATAATTAGTGATGTTGAGCATTTTTTCTTATGTCTGTTTGCCATTTGTATGTCCTCTTTGGAGAAATGTCTCTCCAGGTCCTCTGCCCAGTTTTCAATTGGGTTGTTTGTTTTATTGTAAGAAAAGATGATATAGGAACATTTGTGATAACATGGATGGATCTTGAGAGTGTAATGCTGAGCGAAATAAGTCAGACAGAAAAAGCAGAGAACCATGTGATTTCACTGATATGTGGTATATAAACCAAAAACAACAAAAGAACAATACAAACAAATGAGAAACAGAAACTCATAGACACGGACAATAGTTTAGTGGTTACCAGAGGGTAAGGGGGGTGGGGGTGGGAGATGAGGGTAAGGGGGATGAAATATATGGTGATGGAAGGAGAACTGACTCTGGGTGGTGAACACACAATGGGATTTATAGGTGATATAATACAGAATTGTACACCTGAAATCTATGTAATTTTACTAACAATTGTCACCCCAATAAATAATAATAAAAAAAAAAGTCAATCAGTTCCCCTGGGAGGCTGACTTGGGCTTATAAGGAGCACTTCAGGAATTACTGCTGTTCACTACAGTCATTTCCAGCAGAATTTGTTTGTTTAACACAGCACAGCATCTCTTTGATAAACACTATTTAGAACACATTTAAAAATTTGAGTAACAAACTACACCATAATAACAAAAAACATATCCTGGAATCTGATAAATTAGATAATCCCTCCTCTTCCTGAGAAGAATCAAAAAGGGGGAGCAAGTAGTGAATGCAGATTTCTTGTCCCCTATAGTATAACCTCTTGTTTTTATTTTTCATAATTATATATATATATATATAATATATATATAATATTATACATGTATATTTAAATATACATAATACAACATTCACTGAAGCACTTACCATCAATCTTTCAATACTCCAACCTCATGAAACTCACATTTTAATTGGAGACACAATTGAAATATAATTACATTAAAGTTTGATAAGCATGTTAGGGAAAGTACAAAACAGCAACAATAGTGGCCCAGGCTATAGCAGGGAATATGTACTAGAGAAAGCTATATTTTACACTAAATGTCTTAGCGGATTCTTGAGTGAGGTGTAACAGTGTTTAACAGAACTATATCTGAAAAGTGGTGGGTAATTCTAGAAATATAAAGCCACCAATAACCATCTTGAAAGGTATTTGGCAACAAAATAGAGTCCATATGCTTATCATTGGCCTTTAAATGTTACCATTTATAGTATCACAGTTAGGAAAGGCTTCCCTACTAGTAATTTCTAGAAAATGAAACATAAAATTCATACTCATTGCAAATCTATAAACAGAAAATTACAGACAAGTTAGGAAAAGTACAAAAAAACTTTTTTTTTCTTTTTTCTTGAAACATTTGATAGTAATTTGTAGATTTGATACTACATCAACCCCTATTTAAGTTACTATAAACAAGAACATTCTTTCACGTTACCAGAAAACAAACTTCAAAATCAGAAAATTAGCATTGATGAATTATTACTATCTAATACTCAGACTGTATGAGAGTTTGCCAACATTATACTATTATTTTTTTTATAGTAAAAGCCTGTAGGTCAGAATCATACATAGTAAATCTTTCTCCTGTCTCTATAATCTCCTTCACATTGAAGCAGTCTTCAGTCTTTCTTCATCTTAATGATCTTGACACTGGGAGATTAGAGGCCAGTTACCTTATACTTTACTCCACATTCTGGGATCACCAAAGGTTTCCTCATGATTTGATTCAGACCATGCATCTTTAACAAAAATAGCACAGGAATTGCTACTGTTCTTTTGATTGCACGTGATCAAGTGACATGATTCTAATTTGTCTAGTTACTGATGGTCATTTTAATCACCTGATTAAGGTGTTTTTTGTCAGACGTCTCTACTGTATGTGATTGATATTTTCCTTATTGAAATTAATATGTAGTCAGTGGGAGGTTACATTCATACCTTATACATTTTCCATTCCTAATCATAGATTCTATTTATTCATTTACTGATATTTGTATGAAACTCATGGTTTTCCATTTTATCCAATGTATTAGAATCTGTTAATATCATTATTTATTTTGAGGTTGAAATTATTTCCGATATTGTCAGTGGCAGAAGCTCTTGCCAGTTGGCTCCTGTGTTCTGACATACCTCCATAATTTTTGACCACTTTATTTGTGAGGACAGAAAGATGTTTTAGATTTCAGGTTTGTATTTTCCATGAGACAGGAGAATCAGCCATTGTCTCCAAGAAGCCTTGTTTTGTTAGACGAAATTAACATTTAGAAGTCAAAACTGTGTTCTACTTATGCTCACTGTGATCGAGGTATCACTAATAACATACTCACACGGCTAAGTCTGTGCTCATCTGCCTACCTACCTACCTGCCTACCTCCCTGCCTACCTATCTTTCTATCCAACTATATATTGAAAGCCATATCTTCATCCTGATGTATCCAATTTAAAAACACAGGATCCATTCTGGCTCTCTCTCATTTTGTATATGTAACTTTTCTCTCCACTTCTAAGAAACTGGCTTTTATTATCTTTAATATATTCACTTGTTTGGTCAATCCCCTGTATGTAACCAACCTCCTGCCTCTGCTGCTCCCAGTTCCCCAGGCTTGAACTCTAGGCCACACTCCCCAGGCCCCACCCACATGAATACCCTCCTCACCCTGTTAGATAATTAGACTGTAGTCTTTTTCATGTATAAAGATCATTTTGGTGCATCTGTATTACCATAGACTTCAATTTTTCAAAGCTGTTTGATTTTTTATTTCAGTTAACACTAATGTGCATAGAAATATTTGCTGAATGTATGTCACGCATGAGCAATATTTTATAGACATCATCGCCCATGTGTCACAGAATGGTGACCCCATTTCAGGATTACACTCCCACAGTAGGCACATTATACAGCTTTCTTTTTTTTTCATGCTAAGATAGCCTTTTCCCATTGAAGAGAGTACTGAAATATTTTGTTGTAACATTCTACAGATATATATATATATACACATATATGTGTATATACATATATGTATATACACATATATACTCATATATATACACATATATACATATATGTGTATATATATACATATCTTCAAAAATTAGTATGATTATTTGATGTTTAAACTGGGTATACATATTTCTTAAATATCATTAATATCATGGATAATTTGGGCTTAAAACAGATACATATATTGTCTTGTTGTCTATGAAGAAATATGTGAAGCTGTTTTAGAGCCTGTTTGTGTGTGTGTGTGTGTGTGTGTGTGTGTGTGTGAAATTCAAATTAGAGCAGTTAAGAGATTTACTAAGATTCTGATTCTTTGAAGGAACAGGTTCTGTGAGACTATAATTGCTTGTAGAAATGCATTGAACAGAAAATGAGCATAACATATTGAAAAAAGCATAGATTTTTGATCAAGGCATCCTGATTTAAATCCCAGTCTCCTCTTACTATTTATGTGTTTTTTGGGGAAAAGAAACATTACTTGACCAATTTGTGTTTCAATCCTCCATATACAGTAATGATTAAAGAATATCTCCTTGACTGAGTTATAATAAAGATTAAATGTGTTATTAGGTACAAAAGAGTCCGGCATACAGTATACACTGTGCAAGTGTTAGCTATTATTGCAATATAAAAATATTCTTTACCCATAGATGTTAATACTATGTGTTCTCAGGGAATCTAAAATATAGTCCTTTATTAAATGTTCACCTTTCACGGGAGATCTCTGTTTATGCCTACGAATATTTGGAAAACAAATTGTTCATTCCCAACTCATTTACTTATATATGGTAGGACATGTGAATGTTATCTAATTTGATTTTTCTGTTCTCTGTCGGCTGACTTTAATGAATCTCCCTCCAGCCAATTTAAATAAGGAAATTGTTAAGTGGGAAATACTTTAGTTAGTTTAGTAAAAGAAACACATAACTGGATATCTGGGGAGAACAGCTTGTATTTGCCAGTAAACTAGCCAGAAGGTACATTTAACTTTTTTTTTTTTTCAATCCTTTTGCATTTGACAAGTAAAGAATACCCACTGTTTGCTGTTTTTCTAAAGAAAGGATTGTCCACTTTTATTCACTCATTCCCATAGCTCTCTAAACACCTGAGCAATAACTATTCTCTCTTCTTCCTGCCTGCTTGAGCTCCTCATCAATATCTATGCTTGCTCTCTCATGTTTTTGAGGACAAATGTCCTTGATTTGAATGGACTAGTGATAATCTCGAGTATCAAAGTCTGTTCCACTCTCTATGGTCTTCAAAGACAATTCAAAGTAACCTTTCATCCCTCTTCCTTGTGGAGTATCATTAGTGAAACTTGCATTTTTAATGTTATAGTCCTGCTGACCATCACATCTGAAACTGCAAGAATGACAGTGTATGCAAAACTCTATCCTACTGTGCTTTTGCTCACTGCCTTGTGCAATTGAGACCCAGTGCAGAAAGCCATGGAGTTTCGATGCTTCCCTTTGAATGGAAGCTTTGTTTTTTTGGCACCAGGAAAACAAACAAACAAACAAACAAAACCTAGGGAGAACTGTTAGTTTACAGAGTTGGATAATACCAAAATGCTAAACAATATACAAAAGTGGAAAATGTATATTGTAAGAATACTCTAAATCAGGGGTTGACCCTGGGTGTAAGGACATGGTGAAAGTTTTTGTGTACTGTGTTTGGTTAACCTCAGACATTTAGATGTTTTGAGTTCAACCTATGTTATTCAAGCTGTTATTTGTAACACCATTTTAATAACCAATTAACTGATCTCAGTGCATTGGTAGACCTGTTGTATCTGGTCTGTCCGGGAGATACCATTATCAGAATTCAAGTTATGTATGCTCTCATGAAGACTTTTCAGAAGTTCCTGACAAAAAGGGTTGACTCTCCTATATAAGGGTGTGTATATTTTTATATCAACCACCAAAGAATTCATCTATGAGGTCATCTATGTTTTGAAGATTCAGAGAACTAATTTTGGACATCAGAAGAATTTTCAAAATCAGGTTGAAGGAACCAGTTAAATCACCCAACACAGCTGCCTGTATTTGAAGTCTAGACTGAGGCTGTTTTATTTTTCCATATCTGTTTTGAATCCTCGTCTTCAGTGGCTTTCTTTATGACTAGTTTTACATGGCTTAATATCCTAACTCCTCCAATTTGTTCAGTGTGCTTTATTGAATTTATGTGGATTCTAAGACCTGGGTCTGGTTTTGCACATTTTTATGTAGCTTTTCCCATATAGTAGGTCTGAGTATTTGTGCATGCTATACCATACTTGTACATCCCAAGTATGAAAGGGAATGGAGAGCAAGCAACACAAATATAAAAGTCTAAGGAATTACAGGGAACAGTTGATTCACATCTTACATGGGAGTAAGGTTCTTGGAATAGCCCACGAAGCAAGAGTTGGGCTTAAAAAGAGGGTGCTTTGGAGATAAACAGATTGCATCTGAATGAGTTCAATATAGCTGACGCTTCTGCTAGCACTGGAATAGATTTAACAGCAGATGAATGAACTGGTTCCTGGTAATACTAACGGTAGTAAAAATAACACCACCAATATATCTGTGCAATGTATTGTATTAAACTTGTGCATATATTCATTTACAAAATTTCCAATAACCTTGAGATATATAGTTACCTCTTCCTCCATCTTGTAAATGAGGCAATTTAGGCAAGAGTGGTTATGCGGAAGAGTGATGCTACACGGAGGTGGATAAGCTACACATCATTCAGGTATATGGAGGCTTTGAATAAAAAGCAAAGAAATTATTGCTTATAAAGTGTGATCATATTCATCTAAGTCTCCCATAACTGGGAGACAACTAACTCTTGAAGCTATTAATTAAGCGCAAGTTCTCTGGAGTAAGCTTTCCTGGGTATTGATTCTAATTCCACCACTTGCTCTGTGGGACCTTAGACAAGATATTTGAAGTCTCTTGTGTCTGTTTTTCTCATCTGAAAGCCGTTGTGGGAACTAATTAAATCAATCCACATAAAGCAGTTAAAATTGTGCTTGGCAGTTAATAAGCATTCAATAAATGGTACCTATTATTGTCAATTAATATGTATTATTATGTACTGTATCTTTCTATAAGGACTATAGGGAAAGTTCACGTTAATCTATTGTGGGGCTTTTCTTCAATCAGAACAATGTTGTGTTAAACCACTGGGATTTTCTAAATTGTTAAATCTTTACCTTTACTAGCATATAAAATATTTTTCAAAATACAAAATATTATGATGTAGTTTCAGTGTAGATAATTTTATTTATGAAATCTGTATCGTGCTGCTGTATAGACTTTGCAGAGATGATATTTAACTTCCTCATTACAGTGAAGATGGATGATCCATATATATATATATATATATATATATATATATACATGTATATATATGGAAATCTTACTTATGAATCCTACATATATATATATATATATATATATATATATATATATATATATATTCATAAGTAAGACTTTCCATAAAGAGAAGGAAGCCTCTAATCTCATATCCTAAAAATAACTCTTTATAAGTCTATTTTCATATATTGTGTTATGAATTCTTCCCTTTCTTATCTTAGTTTGGTATGTTTATTCTACTCTTCTTCTGTACCAACCTGAAATATTTCCACTTATTCCTCATACAAAAGAAGGAGGACATATCTCAGTTATAATGCTTATCTCCTGCCTGTCTCTGTCTTCCTAACTGATTTATTATTTATATACTCTTGGTTGCCTTTTAAATTAGGAGTAAAAAACTCACTTGTGCCAATGGAACAGGCAATTCATCAACTCTTTGGCCCTTATTTGAGTGCTGTCCTCTCTCGCACTTTCCAGCTCGGAGGTTAAAGGTGGCTGGGCAGGCTTATGATTGTCAGATGGACTCTTATTTTTAATTAGACAATCTGGGATTTCCTCCCACAGAAATATCTATTAAATACATATCCACGGTCTTTTTTTTTCCAGGATATTGTTGAATTCTGATTTGCTTATGTTCTTTTTCCTGTTTTTTCCTGTTTGTTTGCTAGTATCAGTTTATGGTTAAATTTTAGTTTTTAATTTAAATTGGTTTTGGTGAGGAAATAGGAAAATGTGCGTGCTCAATTCTTATTTTTAAAGTCCACCTTTATCTTTCTATAATTGTTATTGAGACAATAAAATCGCCTATTTAGTACAACAAAGAAGCACTAACAAATATCAAAGAAGTTTTCAGAATTACTATTTAAAGGTTTTATTTCATATTTTATCTTTTACATATATAATGTGAATGGGAAATTTATCGGACCTTACGTGAAAGAAGTCTTACTGGTTGTCAGGAAATATGAGAATGTCTTAACATAGCAATGGCTAATATACTATAGACATGTTACTTGAACTTTACTTTTTAAAAATTCACCTAAAAATGGCTTATATTCTTTTCTAAGTGTGGGTGTATGTATGTCTATGTGTGTGTGTGTGTGTGCATGTATTGAATGCATACATATGTGTGTATAGATGTACATACCTATATGTGTACATTTCTCAGTATATTTTATATTCTGTAATAGAAAGCAAATATTCTAACAGAAAAAATAACTATTAAATTTCTTATGTCAAATGTATGTTCCTTTGTATTTTATAGAAAACATCTTTATCTCTAATGCTTTGTAGTAGAAATATCAGCTTATAATATAGCAACTACAAACAACCAAAGAAATATCTCTCTGTTTTGTATTATTCGTAGGTGATTTCAATGAGAAAACATATGCCACATTAGGAGATGGATCTGGAAATATACCAGGTGGAAGAGAGGCAGATTAAATTAGTACGGTCTTATCCAGTTGATATTTTGCAATTAAAATTGCTAATGATTTTTAACAACATTAAGATCATAAGCCTCATTTAAAATGTAACATTTTTAACATAACATTTCCTTGAAAATACTATGACATTCCCAAAATATATGCATAGGGAGAAAACATCAGACCAAGCACCTTTGTGTGAAAAATGTACATTTTTGTTGTTTCTATTGTAGGAATTAGAGGAAAAGTGTTTCTATCAGCCAACTTCTAAAAGGTGAGACCGAGGTCATTGAAAGTAAAACAGTCATGTCTCAAAAAGCAAAATATACCTCTTAATAACCTACTTTTCAGAAGGAACCTGGCTTATTTATCATTAGACAATTACACACAAACATTCTCATCTGTGTATGTTTCCAAGTATATCATAAAAATGGATGTGTTTTAGTGTGTGTTCGCAGTTTCAATTCTTTGGGGGCAGTTTGCCTCATGTTCCCATGCAGCCCAGAACTGGCTATGAAATTCCGGAGAGCACCCCTTTTGACAGATGTGAGAATTCTGAACTTCACTCTTAATATGGATGAAAACATTCCCTGATGGTCCGTCTCCTTGCATATCTCATTAGGTCCACATACTAATTTGGGATTAGACACAGTTAGTGCAAAGGCGAGGGGTAGTTAGTGAATCCCTAGTTGTTTGTTTGCTGCTGCAGTGCACTCATTTTTTTAAGCTACCATTTTTTTTTTTTAATTCAGGCATCAAGGCATTTCCATACTTTTAAGTACTGAATAGTTCTCATTGCATGTGAGAATCTTAGTTAATTTTAAATAACTAAGTTCAGCTTCTATTTCCTTCTATAACAGTATCATTTGTGGAGTTTAAGGTAACGGCATTGCACAGGTGTGCTTGTATCCAAATGGTTATTGAACAGAAAGCTCAGTATTAACTCTTCTTTCTAATGTGATTACACTAGTCTGCAAGCAATGATTTAGATGCTATTGGCATTCTGTAAAAGCTCAGGACAGATTTCTAGAACAAAATGAAAACAGGAATTAACTATTATATGAAGGCCTTTTACCATTTCATGACTTGTTTTTCCCTACCTTTCAGCACGTATTTCCCCTCATTTAGGATTTAACAATACACATGGTTTAAACTGGAGTCCTTGAAGTATGTAGTAACGCAAAGCATAAACTATCCAAAACAAAGTAGGCTTTTAGGTGTTCTCTTGACCATGAATTCCATATTTCAGTAGCCCAGAAGTTCCTAAGGTCTATATGGTAAATAGTGTTGAAAAATGAGCTCCAATGTACACTGAAATTATCACAGTGGGTTAATATCCATTTCCACTATTAACAATAATTTTTATCCATGCCACACAATTACTAACAAATTCTAGGCCGTGTGCCAGGTTTAGGGACTCAGAAGCACATAGGCTCTGTCCCTAATATGTTAAATATATTGTGTGGATTTTCAATTTCTAATCCTCTTAGAAAAATATTCTCTAAGTATTTAATTTGGCCAAGTTCCTCTGAGAAAACTGTAGCATTTATTTAATCAAGACAATGATATACGATACAAGTTGTGATAAAAAAATATGGTGAATGTTTAAATACAAAATAATTTATTACAGTAAAATACACATTGTCATCAATCCCCCTCAAAACACCCCTCCCCTTTGCTTCTAACACACTTATCCCATCACTCTTGCCATTTTCTGAAGCAGTTCTGGAAGTCCTCTTTCGTGAGTGTCTTTGGTTGTGCTGTTGTGGCTGCCTTAATGTCCTGAATTGATTCAAAATGTTTACCGTTCATGGTCGTTTTGCCTTTGGGGAAGAGCCAGAAGTTGTATGGTGCCAGATCCGATAAATAAGGTGGATGAGGACACAGCGTAAGGTTTTTATTTGACAGAAATTGCCATATCAGAAGCGATGTGTGACATGGATTCTTTCTGTTGTGATCAGAAAGTACTGTGAATGCTGCTGCCGAGTGCAATTTGACGGAAAGGCAGAGATCTTCAATACAAGAAGTGGTGCATTGACCCTTAATAATAGTGTGTGACAAATTTCAACTTGTTTGGTGCAGTCAGTTGGGTGTGAGCTATGGTTGAGAAAAGGTGTGTTTTAAAGTGCGCCATAAATCATCCTCCATCATGGCAACACTGCATGTCACACATCGCTTCTGGTATACAGCAATTTCTGTCGAATAAAAACATTATGGTTTGTCCTCATCCACCTTATTCACTAGATCTGGCACCATGCAATTTCTGGCTCTTCCCCAAAGTCAAAATGATTCAGGACATCGAGGCAGCCATGACAGTGCAATTAAAGATGCTCACATAAGAGGACTTCTAGGACTGCTTCAGACAGTGGCGAGAACTATAGGATATGTGTGTTTGAAACAAGGCAGAGCATTTTGAGGGGGATCAATGGCAATGTCAATGGCAATGTGTCTTTTGTTGTCATATATATACATATATGTCATATATATACATATATAAATATATATATATATTTAAACATTCACCATATTGTTTGATTACACCTAGTATGTTTTAACAGCATCCACCTGAACTACTAAAGTCACTATAGAGCTGAGTTTTATATTTTAGAATGTGTAATAATGCTTTTCTTTAATATAAGCAATTGAAATTTATTTTGAGAGAGTTTTTTTAGTTAAAAGAATTTAGAATATAGACAAACTTTTATCAGATTATAACAGATAGTTTTCAAACATATTTATTATTACAACATGATCCATAAAAATAAGTTAAAGAAACATTAAGACAATCTGCAAATATGTTTAATTGTTAACTATATGTTTATTTGAGATTGTTCAATTTTTTCTGATCTATTAGTATAACAGTCTCAATTAATACTTGTATGCATAAATAAAGGCTTTTGTCAGATCTGTTTTGAATTGTGTTTCTGCTACTTAATAGTGACCTTTGAGAATCAAATTTATTTATTCAAATATAAATTCTGTTATCAGTCAATACAAGATCATAATTGAACATATCTCAGAATGATTTTTACAAGCAGGAACTATTCTATTTATGCAATAATACATGTAAAACACTATAATTCTTGGGTATGTATTATGTATGTGTATGCAGAAATACAAGCACATTTAGTTTAGTCATTTTTGTTTGTTTGTTTTAGATCAGGATTTCTTTTTACTTGTTATTGGTTTAAAATGGCTCGTCAGTATAAAAGATAAAAGGCCCTCTACCTTGAGGCTGAGGTCTCCCCTAGTTAGAAGTTAGAAACCAGGTATCCCCTCTTCCCATCACTATATTGAGGTGGGCTGAGGGGTATTAGTCAACTGGTTTTTGACAAGCATTCCTAAGCAAATCAATGGGTAGAAGAAAGCCTTTTCAAAACGAATTGAATATTCATTGAAAATACAAACCTCAATCCCTACCACTTAGTATTCATTAACAATAATTTGAGTTGTGTCAGAAATATAAGTGTAAAAGAAAAACCTATAATATTTCTTGAAGAGAAAAAAGATAAAGGAATATCTTTAAGAACTGGAGACAAAGAAAGCATAAAGTGAAATGTAAAAACCAGAAAAGTAAAATGACTTTTCCAAAGAGTGTCATGAACAAGATGGCTGAATAGAGGTTGTCAGCATTAATTCCTCAATAGAAACCCCAATTTGAAAACCATCCACAGGCCAACATTCCTCTGTGGGAGCTTCATGATCTAGGTTAAGGAGTTGTGAAGCCTGGTGGAGCTCAAGATCAAGGAAAGCATCTTTGAGAACACAGGCCCAGACACTCAATATATGTATTTATTAAGTGAAAGGAAATAAGAGTAACCAGACAGGCAGAAACTCTGGTATGCACAGCCTTAAAAAAATATTGAAATGTGATATTGGAATAACCTATTGCATGACTCTTGATTTCATGCACTGAGAAAGAAATGCCACTTTTGTGATATTCCTAACAAAATGTACATTACCTGAATCTATCAAGATGAAACTTAAATCGACAGACATTGTACAAAATAACTGAGCTATACTAAAAAAATAAAAAATAAAAAATTAAAAAAAATCACAAAACAAGGCTAAAGAACTATTTCAGATTAAAGCAAACCAAACAGCTATATATAACAGTGGTCCTGAATTTAATCCACGACTCGAGGGAAAAAATTTACTATAAAGACCATTACTGAGATGCTTAATGATATTTGAATATGGACTGTGAATTAAATCATAGTGTTGTTTCAATAATATTTTCTGATTTTTATTATTGCTCAGTGGGAATGTAAGAGAATGTCCGTGATCTTAAAGATGTACTGAGTATTTAGGATTAAAGGGCGCACATAACTTATAGGTCTTTAACTTACTTTCAAATGCTTTATTTAGAATGATATGCACACATATGCAAATATACAAGTATATAGATAGGCCAATAAAGCATAAGGAAGACAATATAAACAATAGATGAATCTGATTAAAGAGTATCTGAGAATTCCTTGTGAGCCTGTGGAATTTTCTGTAAATTAGAAATGAGATCAAATTGAATATTTCAAAATATAAAAAAAAAGTTAAATACAAAACTTATGAAAGCAGCAGGATGATAAGAAACACACAAGTAGCTTTAAGGTAATAAGATATTTAGTTCTTAAATGTCATGACGGTTCACAAGTGTTCATTTTACTATATTTAACAACTTTGATATGTGTTTCTCACACTTTTTAATGAATCCTATCACATATTATAAACTAAAAAATAGAGTGTGAGAAAAAATTGCAAATGAAATGAAACAATTGCTAGATACGTAAAGGGACACTTCTTTTTAATGACTTCCATTTTATTGTTTACCACAGTGAAGAGTCACTCTAATATCACAGTGTCATAAAATAGACACATAGAGAGAAAATGAATAATTAATTTCAAATTACAGCTCAATAAGGAGAGTGATATTTCTACCCTGATGCTGTGATATTCTGAGGCCCGAAAAATTGCTTTCCCGCATCAGAGATAGGAAGAGTCTTTCTGGGATAGCACAGTAGTTTCTCAGTGACATGGTTTTACATATCCAAATTTGTAATATTTTCTATTTGCTTACATTTTGTTTCTAGTGTCTCAGTTTTGTTTTTAATCAGTGGAAATTACTTGTACTGGATTGTATATTCATAGTTTACTAACGTTGACCATTCAGCTTCCCTGAAAGTTCAAAATAGTAGTGAAAGAAGAAGACTTTCGGTATAACATGCACCTTAATAAGCTGATAAGGAACCATGAAGTTACTGGCTATTTATTTTATAGGAAATCTCACAGCACCATCAAATTGTTGTGAACTGGAAACAAACCTGGAATTAATCTACTGAAAATCACAATTTGAAAATAATCATTTTTGAAATTTTGTGGGGAGCTATTTTGGACATTTGCTCTAGTGGAAAAAAGGTTTTCTGCTATCATAACTTATTAAAACTTATTAAAAGTTATAGGTGCTTGCCTTGCATGTGGTTTATAAAGAGGTATCAATGTTCAAAGTTTTGTGCTAGGGGATTTATGGTAAACATGTCAGAATCTCGACCCTATTGCTTCATATAATCAGAATTAAATAAGTCATTTTCCTTCCTTGCTACTAAATTAGTCATTTAAACGTAAGAAATGTGATACATATATCGGTGGTTTGATAGTTTTCTATAATAATATCTAATTGAGGTAATATTTATCTTAGAATTAATTTGATTTTAGCGAAAAATAAACATAATTTTTTCTTAAGATGCTTAGCTTATTTTAAAATAGAGAGCTTTTTGGGGGTGGGGGATGGTAAGGAAGAAAACAGACCTTTCAAATTCTGCATATAAATAACAAAACAGTTGAAAATAAGTGTTTTATTTGTCCATTCTGAATCCTCTCATAATCAGGTTTTTCCACCTGAATTAGCACACACCTCCATTTTAGGTAACATATAACTTAAAACCAAGTTGGAAACTCACTATTATCAGTAAGTGGCAATTTTCATCAAATCAACCTTAAGCAAAATAGCAATTATAAATGAAAGTAAAATATATGGTGTTAAAAATGTATTTCAACTGCCCCATAAAATATTCCGATGTTAAGAATGTAAGCAGCTATCTTAAATAGTATTTTCAGGTGATCACTGGAAATTATTATATCTTGTGCTTTCTTACAAACTGATACCTCTATAGAAGGTAATATATGCATTTTAAATAATCAAGCCAAGATTGTTTGTCATTTTAACTCAAAGCCTGTAATTTGTTTGTTGTTTTTCCTTTTATTATTATTATTGTTATTTATGTCTGAGCCATGATAGGAAACAATAGAAGAAACATTAGAACACTTCTCACTCTCCACTTAAGAAAAAATATGAACTGCTTTAATTTTCACTTTTAGAATTAACAAATAGAATCAGTAGTTATCTTCATAATTATTTCAATAATGACTGATTAAAATTATGTCCTATTTAAAAGTTATCTTAAGTTTCTTCGTCTCATTACAATTAATCATCTGGTGATGCTGTGAGCACATATAACTCAGCTGTCAGTTAATATAATGACAGTGCAGTCAGGTGTCTGTCATCCTCAAGGATCAGTGTGCTGAGATGGCAATTAGGACCCAACAGATATACATATTGCTTAGTAATTATCAATGGGACAAATCCTCCTTTCTTTTTTCCTGCCCTCCCTTCCTCTTTTCCTCCCTTTCTTCCTTTTTCCTTCCCCCATCTTTCTTTCCTTCCTGCCTGCCTACATTCATTTTTCATTTATATATGCATACGATACTCAATATCTATGTGGACTTTGCTATAGGTGCTTGCTCAAACAGGCCTTCATTGTATGATTGAATAAAATAGGAAATAATAGTATTTAGGTAAATGCATGTGATATAGTTACATATATATGTTACTAAAATATAGAATAATATGTGATTATGTGAGAAATGTTTACATTTATCGGTAAGTGAAAAATCAAGGAAAAAGGTGCAGATATGTGTGTGTGTATGTGTGTGTGTATTCAAACAACCATCCCCTCTAGTGTGTTAAATATATTAAATTCTTAGTATAGGATAGTACAGAATTTAAATTTACAGTTTGAATTCCAAAGCACAAGCTTCCATCACTGTGAATGACAAAAAGTCCCGAGTTTGCCCAACAGCTTCCTCACCCATTACCGTGGGAGAGTCGGAAAAGCCAGAGGAGCATTCTCTGATTCTCACTGATTATGAGATCTGCTTTTATGGTGGTGCAGAATTTCCATGTTCATAGCTCATACTGTCCTTTGTCTTTGTTGACACTGGCCCTGAAGCACATGGGCTGTCATTTTTGCAGTCACCACACACCTTTTCATCACTGTGCCCATTACAATGACCTGTGGTCACCGCCCGTGTCTTTATGCTTTACTTCTAAATACCTGACATTAACTGCTCTTCTTTCACTGGGCATGTTATTTCCAAGACAGTTTCCTGTATCTTAGCCTCTAGTACAAAACACTTTTTTCCCCCTAGAACACTACTTTACAAATCATGGCATATGGAGCATTAATATGTGTGGAATAAATTTTGTGAATCACCATTAGAAAATTTTCACTGCAATAGAAATTTACCTAATAGAAAATAATACAGTGCATCAGAGTGAGCAAGAGTAAGGTTACTTTGTGCAGCTTTTGCACATTATTATTTCTTTTCCTACAAAGAACATCATCTGGCCTATGCAAATCATGGAATTATAATAACAGTAATTTATATTTACAGACTACTTTATATTGATATATTAATGTAATCATGACAAATCTATGTATTAAGTCTTTATTAAGCCCTTTTGCCCTCTGAGAAAACAGAAACGAAGACATTTTAAATAACTTGCCCCAGGTCACAGTTCTACTTGGTGACAGATCTAGGACTCAAATCTGTCCCCAACCAAACAATGTTCCTGGACTCCACCAGCAGTCTCACTGCCCCAGAACTCTATGTGACACTAAAAAATGTTGACAAGTGTTCAGTGACAGTTAGAAAACTGGTCGGCTGTAAGTATCTGCAAGGCTGTTGCTTTCTTAACCACAGTCAGCCTAACGGAGTCTCATCTCTGACCTAGACAAGTTCTGTTACGCAAACGCACATGAATAAGGAGGTGAATTATATATCAAAACCTTGTAGCATGTTAATGATGGCTCTCAACTGTGGAATTTCTTTTCTTTTTAAAAAGTTTTTCAGAGTTTTTAACTTTCTTCAAATTCGTATGTGTAAATAAGTACAAAGTAAATGAAAGAATCACGGTACTCAGACATCTAGTGTCTTTTTCCTAGTCAGAATGCAGCCACAACATTTTAACAATGGGAATTGATATTTACTTTATTTATAGTGTGGGAAAACTGGCTGGGACCTGCCATCCCGGTGACAATCATTTTGCTTGGCAGTGATCTGTTCTAGCCATGCTGGACCAGTTTCCATTATTTCATGAAGGAAAAAAAAAAAAATAATAATAATAATAATAATAAATAAATAAAAGCTTACTCTATAACTTCCAGGTCTACACAGATCCCATAATGATGCTGATTGACATCAGCGTATCAGTTGGCTTTGTCACTTTAAGTCATCAACATGTCAGAAACAGTAACACCAGAATGACTCCGCAAGTTACAAATGACAAAATCTACTTAGGTTGTAACACGGAAAATACGTAGTTAATAATTTGAGAAACACTTATTAGGACCTCCTGTGTGTATCAGGTATTTTTTTTTTTTATTAGTTTCAGGTGCACAAGACAAGGTAATACTTAGAGGTTTATCATTTATATCCCTCACACTGTGTGAAACCCCTCCCCCATCCTCTATCCCTCTGACATCGCACAGAGCCAATACATTTCCACTGTCTCTATTCCTAATGCTGTACTCCGCTTCTTGTAAGTACATACACACACACACACACACACACACACACACACACACACACACACACACATACACATACATATACATACAAACTTGTAGTTGACATTCATTATTGTTCAGCTGCAGCTTCAGGTGTACAGTGCAGTGATCAGGCATCTACATCATACCTGAGGTGGTCTCCCTAATGAGAAAAGTGTCCATCG
Source organism: Rhinolophus sinicus (assembly GCF_057876585.1). Lineage (NCBI taxonomy): Eukaryota > Metazoa > Chordata > Mammalia > Chiroptera > Rhinolophidae > Rhinolophus > Rhinolophus sinicus. The sequence continues at coordinate 181,766,052 of NC_142516.1, forward strand.
GATACCCTACAAAATCTTTACAACATTATTGATTATATTCCCCAAATTAATTTTCAGAAACCCGTGGCCTTCTTGTGGTTACTGACTGCTTTCTAATCCCCTCACCTTCCCCCTTATCCCCACCCCCCCTCCCATCTAGCAATCCTCAGTTTTTCCTCTATGTCTCCAAAACTGTTTCTGATTAGTTCATTCACTTATTCTTTTCTTTAGATTCCACATATAAGTGAGATCATATGGTATTTGTCTTTCTATGTCTGACTTATTTCACTTAACATAATAGTCTCTAGGTCCATCCATGTTGTTGCAAATGGTAAGATTTCTTTCTTCTTTATGGCTGTGTAATACTCCATTGTATAAATGTACCACAGTTTCTTAATCCTGTCATCTACTGAGGGGCATTTCGGTTGTTTCCATGTCTTGCCTATTGTGTATAGTGCTGCAATAAACATAGGAGTGCATAAAGTTTTTTGAATTAGAGTTTTGGATTTCTCCAGATAGATACCTAGGAGTGGAATTGCTAGATCATAAGGTAGTTCCATTTTCAGATTTTTGAGATACCTCCATATTGTTTTCCATAGTGGCTGCACCAATCTGCAACCCCACCAACAGTGCACAAGGGTTCCCTTTTCTCCACATCCTCGCCAGCACTTGTTTGTTGATTTATTGATGATAGCCATGTTAACTGGGGTGAGGTGGCATCTCATTGTAGTTTTTATTTGCATTTCTCTGATGGTTAGTGAGGTTGAGCATTTTTTAATATGTCTATTTGCCATCTGTATGTCCTTTTTAGAAAAATGTCTCTTCATGTCCTCTGCCCAGTTCTTAATTGGGTTGTTTGTTTTTTTGGAGTTGAGTTGAGTGAGTTTTTTATAAATTTGTGATATTAACCCCTTAACAGATCTATCATTGGCAAATATCTTATCCCATTCAGTATTCTCCCTTTTTGTTTTATTGATGGTTTCCTTTGCTGTGAAAAAACTTTTTAGTTTGATGTAATCCCACATTTATTTTTTCTCTTACTTCCCTTGCGCGAGGGGATATATAAGTAAAAATATTACTCTGGGTAATGTCTGAGAAGTTTCTTCCTATATTTTCTTCTAGGAATTTTATGGTTTCAGATCTTACATTTAAGTCTGTAAGCCATTTTGAATTTATTTTTGTATATGGTGTAAGGAGGTGGTCCAGCTTCATTTTTTTGCATGTTTCTCTCCAGGTCTCCCAGCACCATTTATTGAATAGACTGTCTTTACCCCACCGTACATTCTTGCTTCCATTGTCGTAGATTAAATGGCCATATAGGCAAGGGTTTATTTCTGGACTCTATTCTGTTCCATTGATCTATGTGTCTGTTTTTGTGCCAGTATCATGCTCTTTTGATTACTGTAGCCTTGTAGTATAATTTGATGTCTGGTATTGTTATACCTCCCACTTTGTTCTTATTTCTCAAGATTGCTGAGGCTATTCGGTGTCTTTTATGGTCCCATATAAATTTTAGTATTATATGTTCTATTTCTTTGAAAAATGTTGTTGGTAGTTTGACAGGAATTGCGTTGAATGCGTATATTGCCTTAGGCAGTATGGACATTTTAATTATATTAATTCTTCCTATCCATGAACATGGTATGTGTTTCCATCTATTTGTATCTTCTTTCATTTCTTTCTTCAGTGTCTTATAATTTTCTGAGTATGGATTTTTTACTTCTTTTGTTAAATTTATTCCCAGGTATTTTAAAGTCTTTGAAGCAATTGTAAATGGGATTGCTTTTTAATTTATCCTTCTGATGTTTTATTATTGATATATATATAAATGCAACTGATTTCTGAATATTAATTTTGTATCCTGCTACTTTACTAAATTAATCTATCAACTATAATAGTTTCTTGGTGGAGTATTTAGGGTTCTCTATACATGGTATCATGCCATCTGCATATAATGACAATTTTACTTTCTCCTGACTGATTTGGATGCCTTTTATTTCTTTTTCTTGTCTGATTGCTGTGGCTAGAACTTCCAGCACTATGTTGAATAGAAGTGGAAAAAGTGGGCAACCTTACCTTGTTCCTGATCTTTTGCCTTGTTCCTCCCCATTGAGTATGATGTTAGCTGTGGGTTTATCATATGTGGCCTTTATTATGTTGAGATATGATCCTTCTATTCTCTCTTTCTTACGGGTTTTTTTTAATCATAAATGACTACTGGATTTTTTCAAATGCTTTTTCTGCATCTATTGATATGATCATGTGATTTTTATTTTTCATTTTGTTAATGTGGTGTATCACATTAATTGATTTGTGGATGTTGAACCACCCTTGCATACCAGGGATGAATCCCACTTAATCATGGTGTATGATCTTTTTAAGGTATTGCAGAATTCTGTTCGCTAATATTTTGTTGAGGATTTTTGCATCTGTGTTCATTAGAGATATCAGCTTATAGTTTTCCTTTTTTGTGGTGTCTTTGTCTGATTTGGGGATCAGGGTGATAGTGGCTTCGTAAAAAGTGTTTGGGAGCCTTCCCTCCTTCTGGATTTTTTGGGAGAGCTTGAGGAGAATAGGTGGTAATTCTTTTTTGAATGTTTTGTGAAATTCACCTGTAAAGCCATCTGGTCCAGGGCTTTTGTTTGTTGGGAGATTGTTGATTACTGATTCAATTTCCCTGGTGGTAATCAGTCTATTCAGGTTTTCCGTTTCTTCTTGAGTTAGCCTTGGAAGGTTGTATGCCTCTAGAAAATTGTACATTTCTTCCAGATTGTCAAATTTGTTGGCATATAGTTGCTCATAGTATTTTCTTTTTTCTTTCTTTTTTTTTTTTTTTTGTATTTCTGTGGTGTCTGTTGTCACTTCTCCTCTTTCATTTCTGCTTTTATTAATTTGGGTCCTCTCTCTCTCTCTTTTTTTAATGAGTCTGGCTAAAGGCTTGTGGATTTTGTTTATCTTCTCTAAGAACCAACTCTTGGATTCATTGATCTTTTGTATTGTTTTTCTGGTTTCTATTTCATTTATTTCCTCTCTGATCTTTATTATCTCCTTCCTTGTACTCCCTTTGAGCTTATTTTGCTGTTCTTTTTCCAGATCCCTTAAGTGTGAAGATAAACTGTTGATTAGTGATTTTTCTTGTTTCTTTAGGTAGGCCTGCAATGCTATGAATTTCCCTCTTAGGATTGCTTTTGCTGCATCCCATAGATTTTGGGTTGTCGTGTTTTCGTTTTCGTTTGTCTCGAGATTGCTTTTGATTTCTTTCTTGATCTCCTGGTTGACCCATTCATTATTTAATAACATGTTATTCAGCCTCCATGAATTGGTGTGTCTTCCAGTTTCTTTCCTGTAGTTCATTTCTAATTTCATAGCACTGTGGTCAGAGAAGACAACTGGTATGATTTCAATTTTCTTAAATTTATCAAGACTTGTTTTGTGGCCTAACATATGGTCTATCTTGGAAAATGTCCCATGTGCCCTTGAGAAGAACGTGTATTCTGCAGCTTTGGGGTGAAATGCTCTGAAAATATCTATTAAATCCAAGTGGTCCAATGTGTCATTTAAGGCCGTTGTTTCCATGTTGATTTTCTGTCTGGAAGACCTGTCCCTTGTTGTCAGAGGTGTGTTGAAGTCCCCTACTCTGATAGTGTTACTGTTGATCTCTGTCTTTATGTCAGTCAATATCTGTTTCATATATTTAGGTGCTCCTATGTAGGGTTATGTCCTCTTCTCGGATTGATCCCTTTATTATTATATAGTGCCCATATTTGTCGTTTAATATGGTCTTCATTTTAAAGTCTATTTTGTCAGATATAAGTATTGCAACTCCAGCTTTTTTCTCATTTCCATTTGCGTGAAATATCTTACTACAACCCTTCACTTTCAGCCTGTGTGTGTCTTTTGATCTGAGGTGAGTCCCTTGTATACAACATATACAATGGTCTTGCTTTCTTATCCACTCCGCCACCCTACATCTCTTGATTGGTACATTTAATCCATTTACATTTCAAGTGATTATTGATAGGTATATAGTTATTGCCATTTTTAAATTTGTAGTTAGATTGTTTTCATCTTTCTTTATTTACAGAAGTCCTTTTAGTATTTCTTGCAATGCTGGCTTGGTGGTAATAAATTCCTTTAGCTTATTCTTTTCTGGGAAGCTCTTTATCTCTCCATCAACTTTAAATGATAGCTGTGTGAATAAAGCAATCTAGGTTGTAGGACTTTGTTTTCCATCACTTTGAGTATTTCCTGCCACTCCCTCCTGGCCTTCAATGTTTCTGTAGAAAAGTCATTTAATAGTCTTATGGGAGTTCCCTTGTATGTAACCCTCTGTCTTTCTCTTGCTTCTTTTAGGATTCTCTCTTTGTCTTTAACCTTTGCCATTTTAACTGTAATGTGTCTTGGTGTGGACCTATTTGGGTTTATCCTGGTTGGAACTCTCTGCACTTCCTGGGCTTGTATGTTGGTTTCCTTCATCAGGTTAGGGAAGTTTTTGGACACTATTACTTCAAATATGTTCTCAATCCCTTGCTTCCTCTCTTCACCTTCTGGTATTCCTATGATGTGCATGTTGTTGTGCTTGATGTTATCCCATAGGTCTCTTAAACCATCTTCATTGTTTTTTATTTTTTCTTTCTGTTTTTTCTGTTTGGGTGATCTCTGCTAACTTGTCTTCCAAGTCACTGATTCCATCCTCTGCTTTATCTAACCTCCTTCAAGTGAGTTGTTTATTTCAGTAATTGTGTTCTTTAGTTCTAACTGGTTGTTCGTTATGATTTCTACATCCTTCTTTATGTCGTCTCTGAGCTCCTTACACATTCTTATCATCAGTGTTCTGAACTCTGTCTCTGATAGTTTGGTTACGTTTCACTTGGTTCCATTTCTGGAGGTTTCTTCCGTTATTTTATTTGAGACATGTTTCTTTGTTTCCCCAGTCTGGCTGACTCTCTGTGTTTGCTTCTATGTATTAGGTAGATCCCCTAGAGTTCTTAGTTCTTGCTGGGTTATCTTATGTAGTATGTGTCCTTTATATTTGACTTGCACTACTTCGTTCTTCTCCTCTGCGTGTGCTCCAAAGGTGACTCTTGTGTTGTGTATATTGTCCTGTTAAAGAAGATCTTTAATTGCTTTTTGCTTGTGAGTAGGTGGGGTTAACTCCTAGGCTGACTAGTTGTGAGACTTGGCTCTGCCCACCGCAGGGTGTTCTGCTGCGTGAGGGTTGACCCCTTAAATGTGGTTTGGCCTCTATGGGCTCTTGTGCCTGTAGAGAATTCCCTCTGGGTGTGTCACTTATAGGTCCTATCCGGTAATACTCTGGTTTGGTCTGGAGTTGGCCTCTGGGTGTGTTGAAACTTGTGCCTCTTAAGCTGGGCCCTAGTAGGGTAATTTCAGAACAAAGCAAATCACCAAGCACAACAACAACAACAACAAAGAAAAAATCAAATACATTCACATGTAAAAACAACCGACAACCCACACTCAACACAGGGAAAGATATCAAAGATATAAGGACAAAACAAAACAAAAAAAAGCACCGCCAGTCTTGGCTTAAGCCCACTAAGTAATCTCCAGTTTGTCCTCTGCTGTACCAAAGAGTCCTCTGTGTATTGTGCAGGCAGAGCCAGTCACCTGGTGCCCAGAGTGACGTTGGGACTGCAGATTTAGATGCGTGGGGCTGAGGAGTCTGGATGGTAGTTTCTACAAAGTCAGTGCAGTTTCTGACCTTGCCTGCACATATGCTCAGTGAGAGTAGCACCACCAGCCCTGTGCCCAGTTCTCCTGAGTCTTAGGGCACTCCTTCCGTGTGTGTGTGTGTGTGTGTGTGTGTGTGTGTGTGTGGTGGGCGGGAGATTTCTGAGCTGCTGAAAGCCCAGAGCTATGTCTGCCACCTACTGCTGATACCTGGGAGTGCCTCCATAGTCGTAATTGTCCTTCCCTAGACAGACCAGAAAAGGTGGGGGCTGGGGATGGAGGGGTCTTCTCTCTCCCAGCCCAGCCATGTCACACTCTTCCTGCAGGTCAGAAAAGGTGGTGGCTGGGAGTGGAAGAGTCTCTTCTCTCCTAACCCAGCAAAAATCACACTCTTCCCAGACTCCCCTGGATCAGAGCTGCAAGCCAGTCTTCCCAGAGCCTGAGCACTAAGGCTCCTCTGTAATCTGACACTACTCTTCAGTTCAGGTGCCAGTTTAAGTCTCTGCAAGGGCAGGGGTAGGGTTGGAATAGTGGGAGAAGGGGTCCTGGTATGGAGTTTGTGTCCTTTGTCCAACCTAGGGTCCAGCTGGAGGTCTCAGCAGAGGTTTTTGCCTCGAATGCTGGATATTTTGCCCCCGGGCGGGAGAGATCAGCTGTGGAACTCAGAGAAAGAGCCCACCTCCTGGCTTTTGTGTTCTCTGTTCTGTCCTGGAATCCCCTGCATCTCTGCAGCTGTGGATGCTAGCCGCGTTTCCACCGCCGCAGATGTGGGCCACGTCTCCACAGCCTCGGGTGTGGGCTGTGTCTCCACTCCGCTCCCTTCCCTCTTCCCCTGCTCGCCCAATTTGTCCACCTCCAAGTAATCCTTGCACGAGTCTCTTAGCTGTTCTGCGTGATGAGCAGAGAGTCCTCTGATGGGTTATAGATGTCCTGTTTGTGATAAGATCCAGAGGAGAACTCAAAAGTGCACCCCGCTGCCGCCATTCCTATGACATCACTCCTCAGGTATTGTTTTAAGTGAAGAAGAATTTTGCTTAATTTGCTACTGCAAATGCTTCATAGACAAGTTTATTGTTGTTCAAGACTAAACTATAATTTAAATAATTTGACACATCTATAGAAATAGATGAATAAGATTTTGCCAGTTATTTTAATACTAAAATATTTAAAATACTCCAAGTATAAATAATAAGGAAAAAGAAAGGAAGGAAGGAAGGAAGGAAGGAAGGAAGGAAGGAAGGAAGAAAGAAAGAAAGAAAGAAAGAAAGAAAGAAAGAAAGAAAGAAAAGACATCAGAATCGTAAGAATAATCAATAAAAGTGAAAACATGTTAGAGATATCAGTGATTATAAGATGAATAAAATAGAATAAAATAGGGACAGTAGAAAAGTACACCAATTGCATTCTGCTCCTACCTACTCATTCTCTGTTCTTTCCTTACCCAAATATGTGATAACTGCTGTTATTTCTTTGAGGCATTTGCCATTAATTCATTGTCATATTTAAAAATATGAGTGCATAAACACTTCTGCCATTAATAATAATAGCTCACATTTACCTGGTGCTTATTAGTCTCTGTTAAGCCACTTCACAGGCATTAGTATTTTTAGTTAATAATAGTCCTGAGATTATTCTTTTCAAGTTCAGGGTAAATGTGTGTGTGTTATAAATGCATATTATATTCAAAGACAAAAATATGCTTCCGTGTAATCAATAAATCATATTACATGTAGAATAACATATAGTATCTATTAGTAATATATATTAAATGTTGTGTAAGTGTAAAAACAAAAATACATTTTTCTAAAATAATGGGAACATCAGATTGTTTTAGCACTTCTAAATATTGAAACATTAGTTACCTAGCAGTTTTTATTCTTTCATTAAAAAACACAATTTTAACAGTATTATTAAAACGCTATTTTAAAAATAACTGTTTCAAGCAAAATATATACCTGTATAATAGTAATCTTGATATAACATTTTGTAACAGTAATTATAGAGGTGAAATATTTTTCATCAAAAGAACAGATAAGCAAAACCTTAAGAGCAGCTCTTACAGGCATTTAACAGTGAACAGAGTGACATCACCACCATTGTGGTGGAAAAAGTGTTTTCTAAGCATTTCCCCACAAAAAACATCAGTTTAGACGATCACCACAGATGAAAGATCTTGTGAAAGTCCAGGAGTCCAGGAAAGAATTCCAGCACACCTTTGGGTCAAAAGCCCGAGACATGATAAAGAGAAACAGTTTCACTTTACCTGTGTCACCCTGCCATAAAACAGCACAAAGAACTTGGCCCGTGGTTCTCCTGCAGGGAGAAATGAGAGTGGTCCCTGGTTTCCCCAGCTGTGCAGGATGCCGCCAACGATATCCACAGTTCTTTCTCACTCCACTCAGAATATGGACGTGTGTTACACAGCTGTAGCATGAAGCGGCGCTGGGAGAACACCACACAGGACTTTCAAAGGGCATTAAAAGGATGGAGAGCATTGAAAGGATGCAGACGCTACTAACGATGTTGTGGACTCCATCAGTAAGCCTGTCCAAGAGCTGCTGGGACAAGTTGCCAATGGAGCCCATCGATTGGCCAATAGATGTATGTAGGTAATGAACATTTCTTTTCATCTCCACTATTTTTGGCAGATGAGAATATAATAATAATAATAATAATAATAATAATTACTTCCATTCTGTAGGTTGCTTCTTCATACTTGACCTGCTGTTAACAAATTAACCAATCTTAGTCGACATTGAAGGGCAAACCTGTGTAACATAAATGTCTAAGTCCCTGAGAAAATCAGAATACTCTATGTTTCTCAGCAAGAGTTTTCCATTGGAAAAAGAGACCTCTTCTCTTGGAGAAAACACTCTAAAAATTTAATTATCTCCCTTTCTACTGGTATAGAACAATAATAAACATTTTTAAAATGATAAAGACAAGCATGATAAAAGTGTTGCAAGTCCATCAATATTTATAAAGTTAATGATCTTTTGTCTGTCTGATATTATTTTTTTGTTTAGAAATTCTAAGAACCAGCAAGCCTTCGATTTGACAGTTTTTATTCATATGAAATACTTTGTCAGAATCTTCTAAATAACCATCTAAAATCACCACAGCAGAAATATAAACAATTTAGAGAAACAAAAAACAAATCATAAACCAAAACCACACTAAATAACACTTACTAACTCAAATATATTATTTTTATTCATTTGTCAAAGCATACAGTGAAAAGAACCCAGGCCCTCATTTTTTTAAGGGGTATATTTTTCAAGTTATATAGCATGCATCACCTATAATAATGATGGGTGTGAGTAAACGTAGATATTACTGGAATCCACACTATTCATATAATCACAGTCTCTGAGTGAAAGTCCCAGGGATCTACATTTGAAACAAGCACCTCAAGAGATTATTAATGAACATTGTTTGGAACATTGTTTGAGAATCACTGCTTTGGTCAAGGTATTACCAAAAGCTACATATATGATACTGGAATAGGAAAGAGGAGATGTGAAGATAAAATTACCACAATTAAATTACATATAAAATGATAATTCAGTCCTCTTTGTTGTCTTGAATAAATAGATTTCAGGGAAATCAGCGTATTTTAACATATATGTGTGTTCAGTTTTATTTTATGGTGATCAAAGGCAAAAATTGAACAGGGTGGTAAAATCATAAGCCATTTTATCCAAGAATGCAGTGAATGGTCATGCAAAATTAAAGAATTTCACTTTAAATACATTGTATTTGCTTTTATTAGTAATTCTATGATTTTTTTTTCTCTCAAATGTGTGTGTGGGGGGTTGTGTGTGCTTATTATACTAAGAAAGATTGTTTTAGGAGTGTCTAAGCACTTGGGTTGAAACTGCTCTGAAATGAGTTGGATTTTCAATTTACTTTTCAAATAAGATTGTCATATGTATCTTTTTTGCTTTTTTGCCAGAAAATACTAACTTCATATCTAAATCCATGTTCTCCTCTTTTACCTGGGCAGGCTGCTAGAATATGTTTCTCCCCTTCTATTATAATCCAGTATATCTGCTATAATGCAGAGATAACTGCTATAATTCTTACCTGTGTTCCTTTGTGTGAAATGACTCTGTTTTTCTGTGCTTGCATTTATTTTTTTCTATTTCTTTGTTTTTCTAGAAATTTGAATATTCTATGGCTCAGCATGTCTTATTGTCAGATAGTGCCAACCTCTGTGTCATCTGATCTAAATCTGATGATTGTTTTGTCTCTTCATAGTATACAGATTTTCCGACTTTTAGTATGCCTCATTTTTTTGTTGTTGTTGAAAAGCAGACATATTATGTGTGACAGTAGAGATGGAAGCGATTAATTTCTACATTTGCTGATAGCCATGCCTTTACTTCCATCAGGCGTTTAGTGAAGGATAAGTGAATTCATAGGAGTTGTGCTGGGTTTGAGGTTTCTTGTTCCTATGGTGAACCTCAGTGCCTCAGAGCCTTCAAATTCCCTTTACTATATCTGTGTGAAGGGTGGGGCCTGGTTTGTCAGAGGTTTTCTTCTTTGCTTATTTGTTTGTGTGCTTTTTAACCTCAACATCTGCTCCTATCTTCCTTTTGTGCCACTCTTTTGAGAGTCATACTGTTGTGATTTATTTGTGACTAGGTATTTGTTAGCCTTGTTGTGTGGGTAGTGGGCAGTTGAAGATATTCTCTCTTTGTATGTATATGTCATATATATATATATATATATATATATATATATATATATATATATTATATTGTAGTTGACATTCGTTATTATTCAGCTTTGGCTTCAGGTGTATAGTCCAATGATTGTGCATGTACACCATCCATGAGGTTCTCTCCCTAATGGTGCAAGTGTCCATTGGATACCCTACAAAATCTTTACATTATTGATTATATTCCCCAAATTGACTTTCGTATCCCTGTGCCAATCTTGTGCTTACCAATTGAGCTAAGAAACACAGTTTAAATGAAAGACATTGACAAGAGTGACATAGAAAAACTAGAAAAAAAGATCTCTGAAAATCATCTCCTACATAAAAGCAATGAGAAGACCTGCGAAAATGGACAGAATTAACATTCCCAGAACTTTGTAAATTAAAGAGATTCTTGTAGCAAACAGAGAGATATTTCTAAAGAATATTGGCTGAATCTAAGTAAGAAGAGTGGGTTCTCTGGCTACAGGTCTCTGGTAGCCTTTAAAACTAACTGCCAACAATCTTGAAAACTAGCAGCATAGCCATATCCCACCTTTAAGAATGGATAGTACAACTAAACATAAAATCAACAAGAAAATAAGAGTAGAACAACATTATAAACCAAACAGAAATTATAGACTATTTCATTCAACAAAAGGAAAATACGCATTCTTCTCAAAGATACATAGAACAATTTCTAGACCACCCCATACACTAGTTTGTAAAACATATCTCACTACTTTTAAGAGAACTGAAAGCATAGAAAGAACTGAAAATCATAAACAGAACTGAAATCATAGAAACTGCAACTAAATGGAATAAATTTAGAAATAGTACAGAAGAAAATTTAAAATATTCACAAAATGTGGAAATTAAGCACAATCTGAAATTATCGATGGAATAAAAAAATCACGAGGTAAATGTGAAAATAATTTGAGATAAATGTAAATAAAAGCTTAATATTCCAATGACTTAAAAGCAGTGCTTAGCAGGTAATTTATTGCTATAAATTCCTTTACCCAAACAAGAATAATCATCTCAAATCAATAATTTAAATACCACCTTAAGAAACTACAAAAAGAAGAACAAAACTAACCTAAAGCAAGCATAAGGAAGGATGGAACTAATAAAGACTAGAGTGGAGAAAAGTACAGTGGAGAATCCAAAACACATAAATAAAATCACCTAAATCAATATTGTTTTGTCAAAAAGATCAACAAAATTAAAATGCTTTAACTGGATAAAAAAATAGAGAGAGAGAGAGAGAGAGAAAGAGAGAGAGAGAGAGAGAGAGAGAGAGAGAGAGCATTTTAATCGCTATAACCAAGAATGAAAAAGGAAACATTACTGCCAACCTTACAGAAATCAAAGGGATTACAAAGTATATTATGAACGATCATTTGCCAACAAACTAGAAAACCTAGATGAAAAATCCCCAGAAAAACACAAAATAATGGAACTGACTCAACAAGGAATCTGAATAGAACTCTAGTGAATGAAGATGCTGAAATAGCAATTTTAAAAATTCCCACAAAGAAAATCCCAAAAGAAATGGCTTCACTTGTGAAGTCTACTGTCATGTCCAGTGCAACACGGGCAGTGAGAGAACGAGAAGGGGCAGCAAAGGGTTAAGAAAGTAATAGAAGTCAAGAGATTTATGCACTAGGGGCCAAGGGTCTCACAGCCTCAAAGGACTGAGAGACCGGAATCGGGCCACCTTATGGCTTTCATTGATGTACACACAAGGAAGTAACATTGTTTTCTCCACAGTCTGTGAATTTCATACATTATACTAGGAAACTGATTCAAACCAATCACCCTTGCCTGCAAGTAGCCAGAACCTAAAGTCCCAGGATATCTTAGTAGTTGTTGTATGTATATTCCCAAGGGACAAAACCTTTATTCTGAAACTTACTGATATGAATAGATGGAGAACTGATGTTATCACATCATTGAATCTCTTCCCAAGTAGGTTATGGGAAGAGATACAGCCACGGAGGCAGAAGCACACACACACACACACACACACACACACACACACACAGTAAACTAGGAATAGAAGGAAATTTCCTCAATCTGATAAAGGACATCAGTGGAAAATCCACAGCTAACATCACACTTAATAATGAAGCACTGAATGAAGTAGGATGTATGCTCTCCCCACTTCTACTCAACATGGACTACTGTACATTCCTGCAAGGCAGTTAGCAACAAAAATAAATGAAAGGTATTCTCATTGGAAAAGAATAGGTAAAACGATCTCAATTCACATAACTATTAGAACTAATCAGCAAGTTAAACAAAGTTACAAAATACAAGATAAATATTTATCCAAAATTTACTTGTGTTTCTATATACTATCAATGAACAAAACAAATAAAAATAAAATATATTAAATCACTCTTTTTATAGTAGCACCATAAAGAATAAAATACTTAGGTATAAATTTAACTATACTGGTAGAAATTTGTACAATGAAAACTCATTCAAAAAATAAAACATCATTCAAAAAAATTAAGGAGGACCTAAGTGAATGGACAGACACTGTGTCAAGGATCAGATTTAATATTGTGAAGATGGCAATGCTCTCCAAACTGATCTACAAAGTTCAGTGGGTTTCCCCTCAATATCCCAGTGGGATTTTTTGCAGAAATTGACAAGCTCATCTTATAATTCACATGTGGCTTCTTGGGGAATTTCTTTTATTGACTCCAGTCATGATTGAGCAAAGAACTATTGATTCAGACCCAAAGGTAACAACGTTTCAAAGACTTTATAACTAATTGCATGTCCCAATTCATTACAATACACCAACTCAACTTTTGTAGTAAAGATTTATTCATAGAATACAATGGACATCATGCTCATGCTGACTCGTATTCAAAGCTATAGATTGAGACTGATGTGGTTTTACATATCTCTTTGAGCTCTCTATAATACTGTAAATTCTGTATCAAATCAATATTACACACTTATGGAGAGTCTTGGCTGTTTATCGCAACTGTTCACAGTCCATATGCTAGATCAACAAAACACAGATTTCGGTCAGATTTCATTCATAACAGGTATATATTTACTAGATAAAACAACCTCAACCAGAAATGCTCAGATATATGTCCAGATGATGCAAGTTTTTAATCAAATCTGAAAAAATTTATTCCGCAAGACCTTTTAAAGTAAAACACAAACAACAGCAAAATATAACTTTATCCCAAATGTTACCTCATTCTAGCTTAATCACAGTAACATAGACTAACAATGTTTGGAATTGTCCCCCAATTTTCAGCAACAGGAATGTTGCTGGGAAAAGAAAGTCCAATTGTATTACTAATATCAGAGTCAAATAACTTTTTAAAAACCTTCTTATTATGATGAAATAATAAATAAAACCCAAACCGCAGTTCCTTAAAACAGCACAGGTATATTTCTTGCATATGTTACATACCTGTCCACTGAAGCTCTCCTAGCAGCCGTCCCCTATTTTACGTCCCTATGTAAACAATAAGATTAGATTACTAATAATAATTTTAACCAGTTGTACATGAGGTTTTTTTTGTAGTTTTGTTGTTGTTGTTGTTTTGTTTTTAATCTTCCCAATAAACTTTCCATCATCTTACAACTTTCCCGTGTTTGCTTTCTCTAGGCTATAACCATTTCCTTGTGAATAAAATGAAATGGACCTATTTACCATTTCTCTGCCATTAATTTCCTGCCACTGGAGAGTGGCCATTTATAAAGCTACAGTTTTCTAAATAATCAGCACTCTTCTTCCTGGAGTTGCCAAAAGCAGTCTTTGAATTCAAAGACCATCTAGCAAAATCTTGCTTAGCTGTGAAAATAAGCCCGAGGATGCTCCACCAAGCATGCAGCAACTAGCTAAATCATTTACTATAATCCACAACAAAGAAGCTTTTAAATAGAAAAGCAACTGAGTTGGAAACTTTTCCTTATGAGCAATAGTGGCAGCAAGGCAAGGGCAAATAAATGAAAGAAGTAGGCACAGGTAGTTCATAGAACCAAAGCAGCGAAACAATGTGATGTGTAACAAAGTAGCACTAGTGCTCAATTTCAAAGGGTGTATGTTGGAATATTGCCTGAAAATACTACCATTATCCAAAAGTTACTTATGTGCTACTTCACTAGCAGTGAGAATTATTGATATCATTGAAAATGACAGCACAAAGAATAACTTCCACACTGAAATACCTAAGCACGAAGCATTCTTTCTCCCTTGTGCAGACTTGCCATAAAATTGATACAAAACTGATTTTCATAGTTGACAGATTATTTTTAAAAAGGAAAGGTACATTTCCATTTTCAGCAAAAGTACCATATGAAAATCATGATACACACACTAAGTACAAACAATAACTATCATGTAGTTGGTAAAATAAAGTCTATTGTAAAAAATAATAAATAAATAAACACATGTTTTTAGTAACTTTTGTTACCTTGACAGTGTTATTTGTGAGTAGAGAAAAAACACAAAATATGACAAGCTTTATTATGCAAACTAACACAAAAGATCATTAAAAGAGTTGCATTCACTCTTGTGGAGGCACTAAAAAACAATGCCTAAGAGACATAAGTGGAATCAGAAAGCCTATGTTTAAAGTTACTGGTTTTCTACCAACTAGGGAGAGATTTCATGTAAGTTACTGCACCTCTCTAAGCCTCGGGGTCTTAGCCTGATAAGTGGGTTATTGATATCTGGTTCATTGTGTGCGAATATTTAGTAAAATACTATAAACATAAAGCCAGCACTTGCTTGATGAAAAGTGAGTGATATTTACAGTAGAATAGTATGACGGAATGGCCTCTCAACTAGGGGTGAATAAACCTTGATTTATCTCAGTTAGAACATGAACTCCATGTCTTGGCTTTTTCACTTATATCCAAATCTTTCTTTTCTTTGTTTCTCTCTTTCTCTCTTTCTCTCTTTCTCTCTTTCTCTCTTTCCTTCCTTCCTTCCTTCCTTCCTTCCTTCCTTCCTTCCTTCCTTCCTTCCTTCCTTCCTTTCCTTTTTTTTTTAATCTATAAACTTAAGAGAAGAGACAAGGTAGGGAAGTCATGGGAATCATAGAAGCAAACAGACCAAGTATCATGGAGCAAGGTAACCATGTACAGAGAGTACTGCTGGAACAGAGAAGAGATGAACTAAAACTACCAGGAAAAGTCAGAGCTTGCTTAACCTATGCTGTGTAGTGGACTTTGAGATAATGATCGAGATACAGATAGAGAGAGATAGAGATAGAGATATAGAGATAGAGAGAGATAGAGATAGAGATAGAGATATAGAGATAGAGACAGAGATTTCTAATGTAGTTGAAGAAGAGGGAAGTTGAATTCCTCAAGTTAGGAATGAGTGACTGATACTGTTGATTTAGAGAGCTCAGCAGCACAGCTGTTGAACTGAGCAAGTCCGATCTATTCTGGAGGCCTTACCTATAGAGGCAATTTTTAAATATGAGCTTCAATTTGTGATTTGGAGAGCTATTCATGAAAGACTATGTGAAATGTTTGGCTATATAATAAAATCAGAGCTAACCCTTGGGGGACAGAAAGGAAGGGATTACAGAGGGTGACAGTGTTCTCCACTTTGTCAATCTTTTGGAAGGATTCTGGAGTTTTGATGAAATATTGAGTCAAGAAGACAAAGTGGTCACTTGTTAAATGTTTGGAAGAGAAACTGTAGTCAGAAGGACAAGCACAAAGCACGAAGTCTAAATTAGCCCTGAATCCCCTGGGCTTTTGAGCAGCATTGTTCTTCCAGGTCACAGTGCAGAACTTGAAAGAGAAGGTGTAAGAAAGAGCGGTTCTTACAGGATGAAGTACTGGCATGAGTCTTGGTAACTGGGGCAAGCCTGTGAACACCAAGAAAAATGATGAAGTCACAGTCTGCTTTTCCAAATTCTTAACCCTAGAATTTCTTTTAGACCACACTTTTATCTCTTACCAAAACAGACATCTCACAGACAGTGTAACTAAAATAATTTATATCAAAAATAACATATTTAAGATAAGGAGTAGATATGTGTATTATTAAGCTTCCCATTCTATTAGGAATTTATAGGGTTTGACCTTGTAAATCTGTTCTGAGTAAGCTCTTATTTAAAATCAGACTTGTCATTTTTTTCTTTATTCACTTCATCAGCCACAAACCATATTCAAAACAGATTCTCGCCATCATCTGAGACCCCAATTACCACTCATTCTCTCATTCAAAGCGAACATGACTGCTATGCTTAGCAATCTTAGTAATGATCATGCAGGAGGGAAGGTGAATTATTCTGAGATGATCCTTAGAAAGGATGAAAAATTGTAATATAGTCTCTTATAACATTCAGAGAATTTTAAAACATCAGAACTTTTTTTTTTTTTCAAACCTGGGAAAAAGGAAGGTTGTGGTTTTGAAATGCCAGACAACAGTCTCTTCTTTGAAGCATGTGATGGTCGGTGTAGGCAGCACGCTGACTAAACAAATCATTGGAACAATGTAATGCCCCACATTTTGAATACTGCATGTCATTGATAGTAATTGCACACTAGGTTTCAGGTCAGTGAAGTTCAACATAAAAGCAATGTTTCTTATCTTTTCACTTTTCTAATTCCATATTAATACCTCCAACTCACACATTGCCCTCTCAATATGCAGATGTTAAGGTATATAAATACCATCTACATATTCTTATCTTGGTCCCTACCATTAAATAAATTAGGCTTTACCTGTCAAGTCCTAGTCTTTCCTTTCTTTAAATCCTAAGTAATAAATTGTGTATATAATATTATATAAAATATATAATAAATATAATAAATTATATGTAATAAATTATATATGTATATATACGTATATGTTTATTATGACAAGGCATCCTATGACACAAATATCTTCCCTAAGAGTTTGGTAAGTACATAGCATTCCCAGTAGAGGCGTCATAAGAGAGAAATTAGAAAAATTAAATTAAAAAAAAATGGGAAAGTACAAAGATCAGTTACCATAGTCCAGTTTATGTATTTTTGTAACTTAAGTAACAAAGAGTTGTGGAGTTTTTGTTGGAGTGTGGATGGGTGTGTGTGTGTGTGTGTGTGTGTGTGTGTGTGTGTGATGGGAGAGTCTTTTTCTGGAGGGCTGAAAAAATGTGGGTTTTTAACTACAGGTCTGTGTTACCTAAGGGCTCCCTATGTAACATTTTACTCTTTCACATTAGACAATTTGTTTACATTGAATTATTCTGTCTTTAACATATGACAAATAAATTGGATAAATACCTTTTTCTTCAACAAAACTAAGATTTTAGGTTCTCATAAAAAAGCTAGTATTAGAGAATATATATAATTCATTTCCCCATGATATAAAAGAGCTGACCCTGAGGTCCATTCTATAATCAGAAGAGAGCCCAGGGAAGATTGCAGCCATTTCCGTATATCCGGACTCAATGACGTGAAGGGACTCAAGTTCCCTGAAACAATGTCATATTTTCTCAGTTCCCTCTATCTCTATACAGTACCAATAGCTTATTTATAGAACGAAAGACATTTTTTTTTTTTTTTCCGTTTTCTGGGTTTATTTAGGGTTGTGGCTTTTTCTTTCCCATTTCGAGGACATTATTAACTAAGTTCAGATATCCAAACTATCATAACGAATTCCCCAAGGGAGAAGTTGAGAAGTACCAGCAACCTTAGCGTCAGGCTCCAGCTCTGATTTACTGGAGCAAACTTCTGGCTGCAGCACACAACAAATGCAAAGGTAATGAGTAAATACATACAGAAATGAAACAGGCACGCCAAGCACAGCGTAGCCTCTTGCCCCCAATTTCATGGGGAGAGGCTCCCTGATTTCATTTGGTAGCTCGCGTGTAAAGCCCTGGTGAGGCTGCCCACGGCGAGCTGCTGCTTGTAAACTGCTCTCTGCCTTTTCCCCCGCGGATGCCACGGGAGGACA
Source organism: Rhinolophus sinicus (assembly GCF_057876585.1). NCBI lineage: Eukaryota > Metazoa > Chordata > Mammalia > Chiroptera > Rhinolophidae > Rhinolophus > Rhinolophus sinicus. The sequence goes on from NC_142516.1 coordinate 181,784,369, forward strand.
GCGCTCACAAGTTGGTATTTGCAGTTTTAGACTTTGCTCAACTGTGCATCTCTAATGGAGCTCTTCTGCTATACGGGGGAAATATAGTTTTCACTGTGTCCTTGGTGCTTTTCATTAATAACTGAATTCATAGCACCTGCTAAAATATGGAATATACCCAGGTATGTATTTGAAAAGAAATGCATTGATACTCTCTTGTTTGGAATAATTTTTTGTACTGCATATTTAAATATTATATCTCAGTTGAAATCACTTGGTAACATTAATTAATCTGTTTACTGGTCCAATTGGGTTGGGGGTGTGGGTGGCAAGTTGTTACCATGAATTAGTCATGAAATTTGAGGGACTATAAAGACATATTTATAAAATGATATTGAAAGGGTCTGAGACTGGTTTTTTTGTTTTTGTTTTTTTTTTTTTGGCCATTCACCACCAGCCTACCACTGGAATTACCAATACTTTGCAAAATGAGAATTACTATTCTACTGTAGGGAAAAATGATACTCAAAAATCAGAAACTGATTATTTTCTTATAGGAAAGTGTGTGTAAGCCAAGGTCGAAGTAAGAGCCAATTAACAATCTCTGTCTTTGAAAAGTATCAGCAAGCCAGGAAGGAGGAGAGGGCAATGCTTTGTGAGAGAATCTCAGTAAAACTTCTAAGCACAGGGGAAAAAATGGATGTGAGGTGTGAGATGGGTTAGCTAATGTCTATTAAATGCTATTGCCCAGTCACAGCAAGAGTTAGGATTGCCAGATTTAGCAAATAACAATACAGGATGCCCAACTAATGTGAGTTTCAGATAAACAGCAATTCATGTTTCTATTATATGTACACTTCATGACAATTTCATGCCTCATGAATTACTCTTTATACTAAAAATGTTTGTGGTTTATCTTAGTTAAACTTTAACTGGAAGTCCTGTAGTTTATATGGCAACCTTACATATTATGTGGAGTCAGTCCTAAGAGGCTTCCTAAAACTAAATTTGGCTCAGTTTTTCTGAGAAAACCATGACTGGAGTCGTTAATTGAAAACTCCTGGCTTCCATCTCAAACACACATTTCTACCTAAGTTATGCAGATAACTAACAGTAGAGCAAACAAGCATCATTTCTAAAGTGATGTTTGTGCATCTATTACAACGTGTCCCTCTACAATGAAGAAGTGCAGCCTCTCACTTAAAAGGACATGCTTTGTGACCATCAGTGTTTATGCGCTAAAATGACTTCAAATCCTGGCATTGCAACTTTGGGCCAGTAGCTACACTCTCAGTTTTTTTAAAATGGGGCTGAGTAGTGTCTACCTCATGGGGTTGGTTTTGGATTTAAATGAAATAATCCATGTAATGTGTAACACTGAAGATGGTCTCTGCCAAATAGCAAGTGCTCAATAAACATTAGTATAATAATTGCTTAGTAATATTGGTCAAAGTATGTTAATGCCATCAGTTTCCAAGGGAAAAAAGAACATCATTGCATTGGGGTTCTCCATCGTCAGGTATAAAATTATCCTAAGAGTTTTTCCATGACAGCATTACAGTGTGTTTGCTCTGAAATGCTTCTCAGATATAATGTAAACAAATACCTTTTATTCAAGGAGGTTACCTGATAAACAACGGATCCCGTTGTAGAGATGCAGACAAAACCTAAACACTTGATTCCCAGTTGTCCCCATGCAGTGGAATGACACTGTAAAAATGAAATCATATCGGGATCTCGTGTTTCTGACTCAGTGGCTAAGTGGGAACGGAGATTCTGGACATGTGCCCACATGATGTTTCTGCCATTGTTCTGTGAAACACACTTTGCATAGCAATGTTCTGAGGCTGACATCAGGATAATAATATGTAATAATGATGCAGGACATTATAAGAAAGAAAAGAAAAAGGTAATAATTTATCTGAACATATTTAAAATGTGATTATTTCACATTAAACAAGAGGATTACTTGGCCATCATATATAATGAATCAAATACCCTTGTTAATTATTTTGTCAGTGATACTTTATTATATTACATTTAAAAAATAAAAAAAAACAAAAGTTATCACTCTTTATTCTGTCATTTGTCCTCAAGTGACCTAATTCACATTACTTGGAGACAGACAGATTAAATAGTAATTAAAAAAAGAAAAAAAAAATACTCTTCTGGCAGAGTACCTCCTTTTTTCCATTCATTCTTTCCCACTGATGTATCAGACACACTGTATTATTCCCATTGTGTAGGAAATATCCTGGTAAAAATAGTTATGATTAAGACATTTGAGATTAGGGTGTCAGGGAATCTCCCTCAGAGAAAATGATATTTGAGTTAAAGGATAAATAAAAGTTATTGATAAAATAATTTAGATGGAAATGGGTCAAGGAAGGGATTGTCGTTTCATTTGTTTTCATCCTCTGTTTAAAAATGTTGGCCATTATTTCAAAGTTATTGTATTTCCTTTTAAACGCCTTTATAGACAGGAATAGTTTGTTGCTTGTCATCTAATGAAGAATGCCATCGAAACCTGATTTATAAAAGGTGCTGTCACATCAAACTCTCTTTGTGGTAATATGTAATCTGTCTTTATTTTCTATTCACATCAAACTCTCTGTGGTAATGTGTTATCTGTCTTTATTTTCTACTGCACTACTGCTGATTTACAGGAATGATTTTAGCCCCTGATCTCTTGTACATCATTAGTTGTTATAATCTAGGCAGGGTTTTTATTTATTAGTCCAATTAATGAAGCAGAAGACAGTTCCTCAACACTTTGTCTATTTCAGGAACATATGAACTACTTACACTTCGCTGTGTCGTTCCTATTATTTTGAGGGAAAATAATTACGTATTCAATTAGTAGATTAGATGAAACCAATTTTAAATGTCAATTGCTACAATTTCTAGTCAATTTTTAAGCTTTTTCTATTTTTGTAATTGTTATTAATATACCAAGTATTTTGGTTGACTGTTGCTTTTATTCGTGATTGGAATTGTATATCGTGGGGTACTCAGGAATATACTGCACAAAAATTTTTAAGTGTGTCCATTTATCTACTTAAACCACAATTGTGTTAATAATATTAATTGCAGAGCATTTTGATGTTATTGTATACATTTTTATGTGCTATTGAGGTGACTGTCATATATTTGTCTGAAATATGTTTATCATCACTTAAAATGAAGTTTAAATATTTGGAATAGTTTTATCGATCAATATATCAACTATATATTTGGAGAAAGACTATCACTAGAACAGACACATCCCTTATTTCCAGATGTTTAAATCCAACTGTCCACATGGCATTTTTACCTGGATGTCCCACCACTCAAACTCAACCTATCCAAAAGTAAGCCCTTAATTCCGCAGCCGTAATCAATTTCTCATTAATACTAAGGAGGTTACCTGATAAACAAGGGATGCTGTCGTAGAGATGGAGACAAAACCTAAGCACATGATTCCCAATTGTCCCCATGTAGTGGAATGACACCGTAAAAATGAAATCATGTTGAGATCTTGTATTTCTGACTCAGTGGCTAAGTAGGAACTGAGATTCAGGACATGTGCCCACATGATGTTTCTGCCATTGTTCTGTGAAACACACTTTGCATAGCAATGTTCTGAGGCCGACATCAGGATTTCAGGCCTACATCGGTATCATGCAGTGTGTATACCATCTCCATGTCACCCAACAAGAAAACCCTTTTCCCACATATCATGTTTGATAGTGACCCAGTTCATTGATATTACCACTGTAACTTGTCTTTTGTCCAATCTCAGTCTCAGTCCCAGCCTCTACTGTCTTTTGATGGGATATAATAATAGTTTTTTAACCAATTTAGTTATATCTAATTTCATTATGGCCTTCCTGCAATATATCTGAGGTTATTTTCTCTATAAATTATTTCAGTAGCCACCTGTTTAAACTATAGGCTATAAAATTATTATTCTTAAACATTTGTTCAAAGCCTTACGATGTCTGAAATTTGACTACCTTTCAAGGTTCCTCTTGACCTCACTCCTTTCTGTCTCTAGGATACAGCCATATTGAATATTCAAAATTCTCTGAAAACACTTCCGGTCTTTGCCCTTTGTATGGAATATCTACCTAATCCTCTTCCACCTCTCCTTTCATCTTCCTGAAAATATCCTTTCATCTCTAAGATTTTTCCTTAAATAGGTTTTCTTGCCCATGTATAGCTTCTTATTAGCTACCTGAAAAATATTGACACTCCCTCTCTTTTCCTCACATGCACTCTGGTCATTCTATAAGCTTACTGTAATAGAGCTGTGCTTAATACATTCACTCTGGTGGGTAAACAAACAAGTCATTCCAGTCCTGTGGAGACTGTCCCCACTGCTTCTTTCTAGGAGTTCTTTCCCTGGACTCAAGACTTTCTTTACACATACATGTTAATAGGTCTTGAGCTGAAGACTTGAGGAGAACCCTCTGTAACTTTGTCTCTCCCTGCTGCTTTCTCTCTCCTGGTACTCTGCCGTGATAATTCTAGCCCCTTTAGTTTCTTCAAAATGATAATCTCTGTCTCAACTCAGGTAGTTCACCAGTCTTTCTTTAGTTTCTCAGTCTTACCAAAGTCCCACCCACTCTCCAACTCCATTTTGCAGCTTGATAATTCTGCAAGAAGGAAGCAGGGAGAGTTGTGGGGCTCCCTTCATTTATTGCCCTTTTTTCAGGTAGTATTATCCTTCACTGCTTATTGTTCAAACCTGAAAATCTTTTCTCCTTTATACAAGTATGTCTAATTTGTTATTTGTTTAGGTAGGAAGTCGAAACTTAATCCCTGTCACTAAAAGTTACTCCTGGAAACAGATGTCTACTCAATATTTGTTCTCTTTAAATATTTTCTGAATTCTTAAACTGTTCAGGACAAAAATCTAAGAAGTAGAACAATGTTTGTAAAGCCAAACAGAATGTTCAACTGTCTTGTGAGTCTGAGATGGTAAAACAAACAAACAAACAAACAAACAAACAAAACTGTAGTTCAATACTCACCAATGAAAAAGTGTCTTGGTAAATGATTCATATTCCAAGTTGGAAACCTCTAAAAGGCTATACCCTAGAAGCAGAAGAACACCAGAGGTAGAAAGGGTGTTATTAAAAATGTACCCCATGAGTGGGCCCGCTCTTCTGACTGCTTATTTTGATGTATCCCACTCTAGCTTCTTTTCAGAGCAAAGGATGAATCTTCTCTGAAGAAGATAGCATCATCCAGAGGCTCTACAATATTTCTCACCTAATATACAAAGTTCAATAACATATTACCAAGTATACCTAGGAAAAGAACCAAGAAAATATTATAAAAAGAGACACATACAACAAGCACAGAGAAATGCTAGAGTTACGTGTGTTTATAGACATGAGTTCTAAAATAATTATGATTCATATATTCTAGAAAATAGATGAGAAAGTAAATAATTTAATGGAGAACTGAAATAAAGCTCAAATGGAAATTTTAGGACTACAAATCCAAACAGTAAAATTAAGGACTCAATAGATTAATTCTACACCATACCGAACACAGGAGAAAAAACATTAGTGAGCTGATTTCAAAGTTGAAACAGAGAGAGCTAAAAAAATGAAAACGTACAAAGTAGAATGTAAAAGATTTGGGGAACATAGTTAAAAGGTCTAAAACAAGTAACCGAAGTCTTAGAAATAGAGTATATGGGACAAAAGCAACCAAAAGGAGTATTATATCCACCCACATAACCATCCATGCTTTCATGTACCTGAGTATGATAAAATATGCACTTATTTTTCTGTCATATGTTCAGATACTCCTTATTAAAATTAGTGCTATAAAGTTCAAAGTTTAAGAAGAATAAAGACATGAGTCCTCAGATAGGAGGTATGTTTTGAGAACTGAGCTTCATAAAGAAAAATGAATTCACATTTAGAATATGATAGTTGTGTGGAGTGGTTAGTTTACAGCAAGATTGGGCACGATGGAGCCTTATGTTAAGGGACCTCAGGATTTCTGACTTAGACTCTTAGCTAAGCGGAGGGTAGTGGGGTCCATGACATGCTGTTTAAAGCCTGAAGCTCCCCTGGCAACCCCCAGGGCCAGTTTGGTTACTATGATTTTCACCCAGAATAAATGGTTAGACGGCCTGGCTTAACCAGAGAGGCATAAAAGACTCCACTGGGAACTCCTGCCTTGAGCTTCCTGAAGCCAAGATTCATTTCACAAATTTTGGTAAGTCAAAGTAGAAAAGAAGTGTATTCCGTGTGTGATTATTCATGAATAATTACTACTAAGTTTGCATCTGGATGTTTCCAAGACCCTTAATAACTTCCTACATTTGCTTTCTCTTGCTGTACCTTATCCTTCGTCTTTAAATCAAAACCTTAGGTTTGTACACTCTATGTATTCTTGTGAGTCCTTTCAAATATCTGAACTTGTGACATTTTTGTAATAATTAAAATATAAAACATTAAAATTACTGGAGAAAAAAATAATCAAACATACCAATGAAAATGAAAGATAAGGACCATGTTTGACCGTTAGCCAATCCTTTGTCAGATACTATAGAAATTAGAAGTTGAATATTGTTTTTAATATGATGAAAAACATTTCCCCCATTTTTATAGAACCAAATTGTTTTTAAAGTAGTGGATAAAATGAAGACATTTTCAAATGTAAAAAGACAAAGTAATTTTTGTCCACAATTACTCTAATAAATATTAGACAATTTTCAAAAAAGAAAAAAAAAAGTGAACCAAGGAAAATGGCGTCAATTACTAAAGATAAAAAGGGCAAACACACAGTATATATATTACGTACATCAATAAAACCAACTATTATTTGTAGAAAGTAAATATTTTTACTTTGGAATATAAAACAATATCAAGATGAAAGCAAAATATACAATACGAAAATTGTTAATGATTAGAAAGCAGTTAGAATTATTAAATAAATAATTTTAAAAAATCATAGGTCAACATATTTGTTAAATGTAAGGTAATTAATGATTAATGTACTATTTGTCTAATTTGCAAAATGCAATTTTTTTTATATAAATTACAAAACAGATAAATCTCTAGATGAACTGACCAAGTATAATAGAAATTAAGTACATCAAAAGAGACAAAGAGGTGAATATTTCTGAACAATAAAAAGACACTATGAATATTATTATATTTCTATACTTAGTTAAAATCTTTTTCTGGAAACAAATTAATTATTGCTTAGTGAAATTTTCTTTGCTAAGATTTTTTTTGAAGAAATATTTGTAATTATAAATTAAATATTTTAATATATATTAGTGTCAGATTTTATATGTGGTCAAACAGTAGTTTTCTTAAATTTTGTCCATTTCATCTACATTTTCAATTACATTTTTGGCAAACATTTGATATAGCATAATCTTTTTAATTTGGTATTAATTTGAAAATAATTTTGTGTATTTGTTTTGGGTTCAATGTTCTCTGTGTTTATTATGTCATTTGTTTATCATAATACAACATATTTTATTTCTTTGATTTTTTTTGTACTTGTTAATTTAGTTATAGAAAAAGTGTACTAATAGCTCCTGCTCTTGTGGTGATTGCCTATTTGTTGTCTTAGTTCTATTAACAATTGCTTTATATGTTGTGAGGCAATTTCCTTTGTTATACATAATTTCAGAATTCAAAATTATTTATGGTGGATTATTTTTAACATTATGAGGTTCCCCACACCATCTTCAGTAATTTCTCATACAATTAAGTTTACTTTAGCTGTTATTACTATACCTACCATATATATATATATATATATATATATATATATATATATATATATATTTTTTTTTTTTTTTTTTTTTTTTTTAATATTTGTTTGCCTGTTGAAAGCACTTGCAAGCTATCTTATTTTCCAGCTTTCTTTATTTATAATGAGACCATTGAAGATGTCTTCTCTTTGACTGTTATTAAGGTTGTCTTTTTGCCTTAGTTTTTCTCAGATACCCTGTTTACCCAAAAATAAGACCTAGCCAGACAATCAGCTCTAATGCATCCTTTGGAGCAAAAATTAATATAAGACTTGGTCTTGTATTACACACAGTATTATATTATATTATATTATATTATATTATATTATATTATATTATATTATATTATATTATATTATATTATATTATATTATTTTGACCCAGTCTTATAGTAAAATAAGACTGGGTCTTACATTAATTTTTGCTCCAAAAGACACATTAGAGCTATGTCCACCTTGGTCTTATTTTCAGGGAAACACGGTATGTCTAGCAGTAGTTTTCTTTGTATTTATATAGTTTATATTTTTCAAAGATCTTGAAAATTCTAAGCTATTATTTCTTCCATTCACTTCTACCTCATTTTCTTTTCCTTTCTCAAACTACAAGAATACATGTGTTTTTTTGTTGTTGTTACTTCTCATTGTCTCTTTTGTTTTTGTTCTTGTTTTCTCTGTTTTTCTCTGTGCTTTAAAACGAATCCATTCTTTATACTTATATTACAATTCATATTCAATCCATTTCTGCTTAGGCAATGTGCCCCTATACTCAATTTTGAATTCTAAATTTCAGTTATTGCACTAATGAATTCTGTAATATACATATACATATATGTATACGTATACATATACATATACATATACATATATACATATATACATATATACATATATACATATATACATATATACATATATATATATATTTCTACCAGAAATTACTATTTTATAAGTCTCTTGTTCATTCTTTGTAATTAAATATATACAGAGGGTGCCAAAAATTTACACATATTTTAAGAAAGGAAAAAACTGCATTAAAATTGTAGCATTCAATATATACAGATAACAAAAGATGAGTACAAGTCATGTGTATACATATTTTGGCATCCCCTATATGTATATGCTTGATAACATAAAATCAAAAATTAAACTAAAAAATATTACATATGTCAAAAGCTAGTATTTACAAGACAAAAAGACAAGTCAAAGGCCAGAAAATGAGTTTAATAATATAATTAATACTAAGATAAATATCCAAAATGAAAAAAAAAGTATATTGTAGAAAAATGTTCAAAGAGAATGGGTATGCAATCCACATTAAAATAAACATGTAAGAGATGATAAATCATATTAGTACTTGCAGAAATTTAAATTAAAGCTAAGGTCACTATTTCCTATCAATCAAATGACAAAAGATAGACAATAAGTGTATTGGTAAATTTTGGAGAAAGAATTATCTTGCGGTAGTCATAGATGCATAAATTGATACAATAGTTTTAGAAACAATTTGATATTTTATAGAAAGCTTATAGATACTCATACCTAATAATCCAGAAATTCCTTCTAAGTATGTATCCTAGAGAAATTTTACTAGTTATGCTCATGAAAATGTACAGAATACATTTATGTCAGCATTGCTACATTAGAAAAAATTAAAGTGGAAATAATGTAAATTACTATCAAATCAGGTTGAATAAAATGATTATCATATTGTCTGAAATACCTTAGTTCATCTTGTATCAATTTTCAACCACAATAGAACTGAATAACAATCTATCTATACTGGAACACACCACCCTTTCTTCAAAAATCTTTGCCACACTTCTACACAAATTTTGGAGACTAGTCCAACGCAGGAGGCTATAATCAGAAGTGACTATGCATCTTTTCCTATGTGGCCACATATCACTCTAATCAGACAAAACATTACAGGTTATTCTCTTTACTCACATGCTTATCTTCCATTCAACTCTGGACATCCCCTGACCCACTAAGGGTGGTCAGCCACCTATATGTTTCTCTCATAAGGCTGAGTTTTAATACTATGTTTTCCTCCAACAACTTATTTTATTTATTTGTATATTTTAAAAAAGAGAGAGAGAGAGAAAAACAACTAACTAGACAAGATCTATGGTCATCACGCAGCCTGAGAGTAGTGACAAGTATCGGTCACATTGTAAGACTGTGGGATGTAGGAGGGGTTAGAGAAAAGCAAGTGCAATGGAGTTGACTCTCTCTCATGTCAGTATTTTCCCTATCCTAGTAAATCCTCATAGATGATTCTACTCTTCTTCCCTTTTTCCTGTGCCTTGGGTCATTTTATGGGGATGTAGGTATGAAGACAACTTAAGCTATGTATCAAAGCTGAGGAATACAGCAGAAGGTTTACTCTTTTCCTCCATTTTTATCTTGTAACTCTTCTTTTGACAACACAGAAACAGACCCTTACTATACCAGGAGATTAAAAATTAGGGAAGAAAACAAAGGAGAGAGATGAAGAGGGGAAGGAGGTGAGTGTTCAAAGTGAACAGTTTTATTCTGATATAGATAAGGAACATGAAATGGAAGAAAGGTGGGGATTTGCAAATGCCAAACATATACATCTTAATTGCCTTTGCTCTGATCTCAGTACTGTGTGTGTGTGTGTGTGTGTGTGTGTGTATTCTCTTCAGAATCATTTCCACACTTACCACTTGCTAATTTTTTATGAATTTTGCTATACTCAATCTTTTCTGAATCACCTTTTGGTAATAGAGGTCCTCCTTTTCTACTAACATATTTTATAAAATATCTTCCATTGAAATATTTCCCCAAATTAAAAAAAAATAAAAAAAGTATCTGAAACGATTTTGTTTGATAAAGGTTGTAGTGAATTGGGGTGATCTGACTTCTGGTCCTATATCATTTTATGAATGAGATACTCCAGTAATGATGTGTTTGTGAGGCATAGAGTGTCTGCTGAATAACCTTTTTTCTCATCTGGGTCACTTCCTATTGCTGGATGCTGTCTTGAAATTCTAAAGCACCACAAAATGCAAAGATATATCTGGACCACACATCAGTTATACTGATTTCACACCAATTGTAATTTTTAAATATAATTCTCCATTTCTCATTCCCCCTCCTCTTTTAAGGTCAGTGTATAGTATATTTTTGGTTAAAAATCACACTCGATATACTCCAGAATACTGGTTCTTATATCAATGGTTCAGACAACTAGTTATTTAAAACAAGTTACTTAACCTTTTTCTTTTTAAACTCCAAGATCAATAATTCTAAAATGAAAAGGTTAGACATGACTATTGTAAAGTTACTTCAAAACTTCAAGAAGTGAAATACTAATTTATCTTAAAAGATCAAAATGTAGGCATAGAAGTATTCTGAAAACAATATTTTATAATGGTAATATGTTGTACTACCAGCTTGATCATCTAGTAAGCAATTTACTTGGAATTAAGCAGAGGAAATTCTCGTAGTAAGATGATTAAAATGTGATATTCTAGAAACAGAAGAGGAGTTTTTATTGTGTAAATGATTTGGACACAGACCTCTGGTTTAATAGCTTTGCATTTCTTTCATTATAAAATTATATTGCATCTCTGTAATTTTCCTTCTTGGCACAGAGGACAGGTGTTCTGCAGATGGAGAGACAGTTGTGGTTTTATGGGACCTGCTTTCCCAAGCACATTAGTATTTGTCATTCATAGGGGACCTCTTTCTAAGCATGCCAAACGCCCTCATGCCCACTTATTGTCAAAAAAGACATTAACGTATGGGAAAAAAGAGAAGACATGTTTAACCAGTATTGAGTATGTGAGAGGGGGTGAAGTGAGTTTCCTGGGGCAGTTTAGATACTGCTTATATTAGAAAGTGGTTTCTTGGTCACATATACTTCTTATGAAAACAGACTATGATTGTAACATATACTAGTTTTAAGCCAGAAAAAAAAAGCCACCCTCAACACTATCACCCCCACACCAGCACAAGAAACAAAAGGAGGAAGGCGTGGCACGTCAGTGAAGAGAGATCTCTAAGAACAGTAACAGAAATAACAAGATGTTTGTGGAATGATGAGAAATATTGAAATGAAACATGCAGTTCCCTTTATCTGCCCACAAGACCACTTTGCACACCAAGCGTTGTCATCTTTCAATGAACTAGGTCAGTAGCACAGTTTATAAAAGCCCATGGGCAGTAGCAGTTCTCATGCAATAATTACTGCAAAGCACTCAATAGTACAGTTGCTTGGCTATGGCAGATGACTCTGGGGCTTGAATAGTTCCTTTTGTGTCCATAACCCCTGACCCTCTCCAGTTAATTGACTTTCAGTAAACCTGTTTGATAATGTCTGTGCTATCAGTGAGAAGAGTATCATCATCATCATCATAATATTTTGCTAACAGTTTTAAATTATGTTTCATATTTAGCATCACGTTCTGAATATAGCAATTTTGTTTTTGAATGGGAGACACACTTCAAATATTAGATAGTAATTCAATTTTAAAAAATATGATGAGATTATTAAAACACCAGAACTCTGGTTATTCCACAGGAAAATTATGCTGAAGAAAAACCTGACTTGTAGAAAACATTGTTTTCTTAGCCAGAGAAAGAACTAAGATTTTCGATTTAGTATTTAAAAAAGTGACTTTGTCTTCATGGTAATATATTTCATCTTAAAAATAGCAGAAAACTTGGTGAATTTATGTTTTTGCAGAAGAAATTTAAGAAAGGGTGCTCATATTAGTGGTGGGGGGAAAAAACAACAACAATCAGTACCAGATTTAAATATCCACTAGAAAAAGCAAACAAACATGAACAAAAGCACTAAAAGGAAGATCTTAGTCCCTTTTCTTCACAAAACACTGAGTCTTTATTCTTGTTAAATAGTAAATAGTCATTAAGTATTTTTCCTGGTCACTGGAGAGAGATCTGGGGCAAAGGCATAATTACAATCTAATTAAAAGAGGAAATAGAAATGTCACTATTAAGAAAAACAAATTCTTTGGTAGTCTCTGAAATATATCCAGTATAAAAATTTGGTACCATGAGATTATTAAAGAAAAACAATACTGAAAGAAATAATCACCTTCAAAGCCAATTCATTTGTACTTTAAAGTTTTTAATTTATAGGAGACATACATGATTGCAAATTGCAGTTTGGAGATTTTTTTCAATTTAAAAATGAAAAATATAAATGCTTGTATGTAAAGAATAAAATAATATTTAGGCAAATTAATGGTACAAAAGTTGCCATCTGTAGTGTAATCTAAGCACCCATTATAAGATTAAATTAAAAATGTTCTCAAAATATGCTAGATATAAATAATTAAAATTTATATTCATATTAATAATCAAATACAATACAACTGATTTATATTTTAATGTAATTATCTATTTTCCTGTGCCTGTTCCTCTCTTCAATTGTTCAGTGTCTAATATTAAGAAGTAATCACTGACTCTAAACCTGTATCTGGTCCACTATTTATTGTTCAGTATCTAATACCAAGGAATGATCTCCAACTCCATTCTCCTGGTTTCCTTCCTGGTTACAGGGATAGGGATCAATTTGGTGTGATACTGTGTACCTAATTAAAGACAGTGAATCTAATCACAGTTAGCATGGAAAAGGCATGGTTTTATCAATCTGCAGGTTAAAGTCTCTGAATACTAATTAGCATGTGAAAGCACCAGTCCTGATTCAGAGTAGATGATCCAGTAGCATTATGTTATTGGAAGGTCTATTTAATCTGAAATTTTATTTATAAGAAGTGATGTCAGAGGTCACACAATTTTGAATACCAGTCTGTATACACTTAATTAAACATCTCAAGTTTAATTAAAAATCCTTCAAACATTGGAAAAGAAATTATGACAGCTGTGATTGATGGCTAAAAATAGCAGGTATTTATTATATGAATGATGCTAGGGAGACACCATGATCAACAAATCTAAAATTATACATTAAAAATAGTACTAAAATAAGAAGTAAATTAATTTAAAAGGCTGGATTTGCTATGAATATTAAAAAGTAATTAAAAACAATTTTTTTTTCTGAAACTTTATTTTTTTGGGCTATTTTGAAATGCCCTCAAATAACTGTAAAGCACAGTACATTATTTTGAAGTTTTCAAAGTAGTTTAAATTATTCTTGAACAAGTAAGAACTATTTCAGAAATATAAACAAACAAAAAACAAAATCAAACATGCTCAGAAAGCTTGACAACTAGTGTACAAAACACACTTAAACCCAAATGAGTTTTTTTTTTTACTGACTCTGCTGGAGTTTCTTAGGAACACTTTTGTTGGACAGAGTTGTTTCTAACATCAGCAATATGAGTGTTCTTTATTTTTCTGAATAAAATAAACAAATAGTTTTCAAGTAACCCAATTTTATTTAACAATGACCCACATTATAAGAGTAGTGATATGCCAAAGAGAACTAGAAAAGTGTTTCTTTTAAGTGAAAGGTGAATACAGTGCAATAAGATATGTTGAGAGAGAGAAAGAGAGAGAGAGAGAGAGAGAGACACCACATTTTATTGGTATAGTATTTTATTATACCATATTGTTATATAATTATTCTGTTTTATTATTAGTTACTGTTTCTAATCTCATACAGTGACTAATTTATAAGTTAAATGGCATCATATGTATGTAGTAGGCATAGGAAAAAACATAGTATATATGGGGTTCAGTATTATCAACGGTTTTAGGCATGTACTGGGGGTCTTGGAAGATATCCCCTCGCAGACAGGGGGCCTACTGTACTTCATCCTTTTAATTACAAAGTGAAATTGTCTGTGCATCAAAGCTGGTAAATTAAAGGAGTTGTAAGTGGATGTATTCCATGGCCCCAAATTTTTGTCCCAGAATAGGGCATGATAGAAGCAGAAAACATGCACCCTTTTACCAATAAAGCTTGCCTAGTATTGAGAAAGTGAAGTTTCAGGACTATGCATTCCCTTGTAAAGACACTCACCTTAGTAGAGGAGTGGATAAGAGCTGAATATTGTTTAAAATGCCATGGATAGAGAAAAATGTGAAGAACAGGACATTCCGTGACTGGCTTCTGTGACTTGGTATCCTCAGACTTTAGTGAGCTAGGTACTACACAAGCTAGAGAAGAAAACCACCCTTCTTTTGGCAAGGTCTTCAAATTGCCACAGTAAAACCACATTTTCATTCAAACACACGTAGAGAAATATTCTGGAAAGAACCTGGAAAATAATTTATTCAAAGTCTGTAACTTTGTAGAGCAGGTCCTTAGGCTGATATAAGTGGGTTGCTTATGTAAAGGGAACTGTTATTCATTAATTCAAGAAAAAACCCAAATCCTATGTTTCTTACTTCTTTTTAATTAGATTATTTTACATTTGTATTTATTTGCATTTCAATATTTGCGTACATACTATTGCATCGAATAGGATTTTCACAACAACCAGTTACATGAGAGGAACATTCTTTTGTACTTCTACTGAGTCAATGAGCGAAATAAATCTCAAACAGTTGCAGTATATTTGTTGCACTAAAGAAATTTAAGGTTTATTTTCAGATATCTCCAAATGTAGTTAACACTTCATAAAGTTTCCCCAAATGTCCAATTCACCTACACAATAGGACTCAGAAACTAAAGTGAATTCTGAGAAAAACTTAAGCTTTTTATTTGTAAAAAACTTTAACCTTGCCAATAACAGTACAAAAAATGTCATTTTTCATCTACAGCCAGCTTCTTATGGATCTCCACAGAACTATTCCAATGCTCTTTGTCATGGAACTGAGAAAATTGAAGCTATTCATCAGTCCCAAAGAGTAGCATGTTAGGCTGTGAGACTTTCAATGACTTTGTTTTGACCTTGTTTTCTTTGGTGATTCAACATAGGTGAAATAGACGTACCTGGTAAAGACTTCAAGGTCACTCTCAGAATTCAAAAGAAAAAGAAAATGGTAAACTCATATTGATTGTTCACCCCTATTTAAATTTGGGAAATTATAAATCTAAAGATAAATTAATATTATTTAGTGGTATGCGCTATTGGGAAAAACAATGTGAAAATGAAAAAAAAAATGTATTTAGCTATTTCAAATTACTGAGCTTTTTATTCTTTTGTGTAGTTAGTTGGTCAATTATAATGTCCAATTCTGCCAAATGAATTTGTGAGTATAGATATGTTTGAATGAATCTATTAGTACTACTGCAAACTAACCTTCTGAAAAATGGGTGAAAAAAGTAATCCCTATTTATGAATTCAACATGCATTTCAGAATTCATCTCAGAATTCACCTAATAAATACATCTTTCGGCATTGTGAACTATCTAAATGCCACATCTTAAATTCTGAGAACCTTAGAACCAATCTTTCTGTGATCAATTAATGTGTGCTTAGACAACAAATAAATACTACCTGATTTTTATTGACCAATATTAGAACAGTAAAATTATCAAAGATAATAAGCATACCAAATCAGTGATTTAACAAATTATATTTGTTAATTGAAATGTTTACCTGGCAAGTAGGTATTATTCTCTTTTGTTGAGAAAATACTGGCCAAACATTTGAATGGTTATAGAGAAAAAATTGCCTAACACTCTGTCATCTCCCGTAAATATTCCTTCACCTTGGAATAACTTTCTTAGTACAAAATGATAAAAGTATTTTAATAGCTGGTTAATGCCATCTCTCCACTTATATTTACAGATTTTTTCCCCTGTTGTTTTTTTCTTTTTGTTTGTACTTCATAAAAAAGAAAAACATTCACTGTATATGATACAAAAAGCACTTGACATTTTAAAGTGTTATGGTTATACATTGTTCAATATTCAGGGTCATATTTCTGTTTACATTAATTTTAACCTACAGAACATGACCCTTAGATACAACAAAGCTTAAAGTATATAAAAGAAGTGCATTCTTTCCAGGGTAGAAATTGTAAATCACTTTTCATGAAATATAACCACTAATTATGCATTTTGAAAGTTTAATTTTGAGTCCTATGTGTTCTGAATAGAACTTGTTTTATTTTCCATGGTACAACAGATGCACTAAAGATATGATAGCTGGATAGATGGTTGGATGGGATTATTGAAAGAGATAGGTAGGAAGTAGATAGATGATAGAATTTATCATAATGTTATCTAATTCGAGTAGCTCCCCACCCTGTCTAATCCATGTAAGACTCTAAGAGGAAACAATTATCAGTATGCCAATTAGGTTTTATTTTAGTTAGTGAGTTAATTCATTTATTTTAATTTATATTTTTGTAAAGATGTAAAACAATTAGATTTAAAATAAATTATTTTCAAATGTTTATATGTTGATTTTCTTTATGGATATCTTTGATGAAAATGAATCATTTCATTACAAATCAAATTTTCTAAATTACAGTTAAAATTTTTACAGTTATTAATACAGTTAAAAGGTAACAGATTTGAAGTACTTTTTAAATTTCCTCTAGAGTGAAATATATTGAAATATAAGTATAAAAATATATGACTAAAGTAAAATGTTCAGTAAGATGTGAAAAAACATTCTCTGTGGAATGTTACCATTACTGTATCCAAGGGATTTCTCTAAGATACAAATTTTTATTTTGAGTTTCAGTAATTCAGATGGCTAAGCCTCATGAATTTGTCAGCATATATTTTTCAATTTTCCCTTGAAACTGGCACATTTCAAATGTTTAAAGATTTTATCTGTAAACTCAGACTATGAATCAAAACTGTAATTATTCAGGTTTACAGTAAAAACTTCAGTGGGAGTAACTTTGATACGTTTTTAATTTGGCATAAGGGTATAATGTAAAAATAATCTGCACTCTCTAAACGTGCCTAAATAGAAATGTTAGTTTTACTTCAATGAGCCATCACTTCAATATATTATTTGCAAATCTTCACATTGTATTCATCTAACATATATACTTGCCCTACATATTAGTGTATGAGAAAAAAAGTAAACTTTGTAGGCATTTACAAATATATGTCTGCCTATGCTTAAAATAAACTCACTGAATCTACAAGTGTCAAACTTGCTAAAAGTAGAAAAGAGAATACCCAGGTGATAGAAAAAATACCTTAGAAGAATTAATGTTATTAACTATAGAGAAGACAAGTTGAATAGAATCTACAATCACAACTATCGATCATGTATCAAAATGAATAAGGTGCATGTTCAAATTACAAAGGACTCTAATACACACTTACAAATTAACTAATTACACAATATATAGGGCTACGAAATATGGTATTTTATCCTCTAGAACAGGTACAAGATTTTCCTATCAGAAAGATCTTAATGTCATTATTCTACTTCTGCAGCTCATCCACACCTTTTTAATTGTTGTACCTTGAAGAAAGATAAAGCTTCAAATCCAGTTAAGAGCTACAGGAAAATTCAAAATCTAAATGCAAAACATAGGAATTGGAAAGTTAGTTAAGATGAATTTAGTTTGAAAGAGCATAACATTTGGCATGCCTTTCGTTTCTAATATTCTACAATGTATTTGCTGTAACAAATATAATTTGAAGTAAACTGGCTGGTAACTAGGAGTGCTATTCTTCAGGTGCTTTCATGGTTAGCAAAAGATTTTAAGGGAGGCAATGAAATAGCAGCAACAGCAAGAATGAGGTCTGGAGCCAGTAAAGTGCCTGGCTTGCATAGGGGAGAAGTTTGTGACCCCAGTGCAGACAGACCTCATGGTGTATGGTCGAGATGGGGGATCGGGCTGTGAAAGATATGGAAAGGCAGGTTCAAGAGTTTGGCGTTTATTTTCTTGGAAACAAGAAAGGAAATATGGAGGTTGTTATGCAGAGGAATGAATGAAAGGAACCAGTCTGATTGTAAAAGAACATTATGACAGAAGGGTGGATGGGCAGGAAGAGTGGCTGAAGGCAGGGAGGTTGGTCAGGAGAACACTGTACTGATTCCGAGACAAGATGGAAGTTACTGTTATCTGGACTGCTGTTATGGGCACTTTGAGACATGCATAATATGTGTGTATGCATATATAATATATATATTTATATGGACTGCACCCACAAACACTATGAATAAAGTATCAAAATGGCAGAAAATTAAGAGAAGAGAGCTATCTCCTAATTTTAAAAAAGTTCTGTTTATGTTTAACTGACTTGATTTACTTAATTAGGAAATGAAACATAAAACTTTCCCATTATGAACTTCCTATCTTTCTATCATCTATCGATCTATCTATCTATCTATCTATCTATCTATCTATCTATCTATCTATCGTCATCATCTATCTATACACACATACATACACATATATACAAAATGATTTGTGTTATACATATTACACAGTTTGATTTTTCCCTTTGAAGACATGCAATCGGGCTTACCTGGAAATAATGCAGAAAATGAATATTTAAAATAGAGATGCGTGCAAAAAGATATGTAATGGAAAGTAACAAAGAGATAACTGAATAAATGCAATTATATATGTATACTATGTACATAATTTTAAAAGCCGTAACTTTGTACTAAAAATTAAGGAAAACTGACACCATTATAGATACAAAAATCAAAGTAGACACAATTAAGGTATTACTGGCTATTTTATTTTATATTACAATATTAATCTACATTGATTGGTATTAATGGAAGTAGATTAGAGTAAGGAATTAAATAGTCAAATAGATCATTTGTATTTCTTCACATATCATCTAGAGCTTTAGATGGAAACAATGTCTCATAAAGGTTCACTTAATTGTTCAAGAGGCAATAAGCAAGAGTGATCTGGAACATTAATTATATGTATGTATATTTTGTGTTCAATAAATGGTAATATACTGACTACGGAGTTAAAACCAACTGGTGGAATTCAGTTCATCCTATCAATGGTCTTATATTCTAGTTATTGAGACCTTTGTACTCATGCGACTGAACAATATATGAAGTAGTAAGACTAGTTGAGAAAATATTAAGGTATTTCCACAGCAGTTTTAGTAAACAGCCATTTCCTCAAATCCCCTATGTGACCCATCACTATTTTCCCACTACCATCCACCTTCTGGATAGGATCTTAATGACAAGGATATAAAACATGGGCTCCATTTCAGGCATCCATCTTCGCCATATTTTGAAACAATTATTTCTTAAAAGAGTGAATGAATAGCAAATAAGGCCTGAGATGGGAACAAATGTACCAGATATGAAGAACTGGGCCACTGTTTCTGAAGCACAAAGAGTAACAGCACAATGAGATCAGATGACGAGACTGATACAGCTCATTTAGGACTTCCTAGGACATAGTCAAGTGTTCTAATTTTATCATATGTTAAATACAAAGGCATAGGAATGTGTAAACAAGGGAAAGAGCATCAGCTTAGTATTTAAAAAATATTGTAAAACTTCTCTGTGGCGAGTAGACCAGATTTTCTCATGTAAATTATCTTCTAGATTGCCATTTAACTCACATAAGTTTTACAACTGTTTATGATGATTCATAGGAGTTACTTCCATAAAAATAGTAGGTTGTCGAATTAATCAATTGTCACACAATGACTAGGGAAATTGCTCATTGTAGTACCGGTTTTGGCAGCAATTGTTATGTTGGATTGGGACATTATATTTAGAAAAGGGATTATGTGTGTTAATCATGACATAAAATAGTACCGTCCCTCTTAGAATCTTGTCCACTGATCATATTTGGTGATTTTTTTTTTTAATGGAAAGTTAAGTTTAATGGAAAGTTAAGTTCACTTTTTATTTTCATCCTTGTTAATGTGGATTTCAAACCCAGATGGCTACACAGATGAAGCAAGTTATATCAAAGAGTGAAGTGTGTTCAATGCAGTATAATGAATAGTCACTGGGCAAA
Organism: Rhinolophus sinicus; assembly: GCF_057876585.1. NCBI lineage: Eukaryota > Metazoa > Chordata > Mammalia > Chiroptera > Rhinolophidae > Rhinolophus > Rhinolophus sinicus. Next base: position 181,804,955 of record NC_142516.1, read on the forward strand.
TTGCCTATTTATGTCCATAAAAAAAATCTAAGTATATTTTTAACACATACTGACAAAAAAAAGAAAGTTGTGTGCAGTTTCAGTTTGTAACAGTATATTCACAAAGGATGATGACCGAAACGTTTCTCCCCCTGGTTTCTTAATGAACAATGCTTCAGGAAAGCTCTGCAAAGGAAGGTTTCAGACCATGAATATACGTTAAGTGATGATTCCTGCAAATTCATCTGGTACCAGTGAAGAAACCATATACACACAACCCCATAGAATTTTATGGCAGGATAGAACTGTTAAGATGATGGAGTTTAAACCCTTTATTTTTCAGGCAAAGAGACTGAAGATTTATGTCTCTGTATTCTTTATAATACACAATGTTTGCTTGGTTGTCACAGGAATCAAAACATCTGAAAAAGCAGAGGATATTTCCATTAACTTCTCCCGGTAAACATAAATGTAAGAAAACGGTTTTCAAATAAAATGTAAAATATTTTGGAGTTAAATTCATGGGAAGAGGTCTATTTGGTAGACCTCTTGGATAAAATTCACAAGACCTAATATGTGAGTAACTAAATATATAACTCTGAGAGTATGTCAATAACCTTAAATTGTATCTATTGAATAACCTGAAAGTTCAGTGTTATTTATTGAGCATGAAAATCTATATTCCACTATCAAAGCATATTGTACATTTGCAACATGTAGTAAGAAGAAATACTCAAGAAAGTGAGATCAGGTGTCCCTTCCCAGTTACAATACCGATAAAAACATTATTCTCACATTCGTCCCATAGTGTCTACTTCTGAGGGTTGTGATGAGGGTTGAGCAAGTTAAAATACATTCAGAATTTAAAACAGTGCCGGGCTCATAATAACATTTGAGAATTTTTTAAAATTCCAATAATGTAGCAATGTATTAGAATACTTATTATGTATGTAATTTTGTGATACAATTATATATTTATTTTCAAAGTGATTTGAGCGTAAGAGAAAATTCAATTTTTATCTTAGATTATCCAACTCAGATATAAATGATAATCTGAAGTCACTTAATATACATTGATCATTATTAGCTTTTATAAAATTATAATATATTCGGAAGTCATTTGATAACAGTATCCCATTTATAAGTCATAAGAACCTTTCCTGATACACAGAAAATCAATTATTATGTTTATTTCCAGGTGAGAAAACTGAAATTCAAATAACTCAAGTAGTTGAAGTCCATAAATGACCCCAGAATCAGAATTTCACTTCTGCCTTCACCATCCTCTGCTGCAATTTAAGATTAACATATTCACATTGCTTTAGGGGAACCCTTGGTATATGATCCACTTCTCATATCTATCAAGATTTTTATGCTTTCTTGTTAACTTTATCAAAATTCACCTTAGGCTGATTTGTTAGGAGTAAAGGTGATAGAACGATTTCCTTAGGCATTTTTTGGCATTTGGGAGATCGCTTATGAGGTCTTATGCTGAAGAGGTCCAGCATAAGTGAACTGGATTCACTAATAGAAAAACAGAATGTCCTCAGAAGATGTCTAGGGATGAATCTGCTCACGCATGAAGGCACATACTATTGTCCCTCCGCCTGTCCGTCTCTTTAATTGGCCTAGACACACTGTGCAGTCTTCGGTCATAATGATCTTATCCTGGAACACACATGGTCTAAAAAGGAGAAAAAAACAAAAAACAAGTAATGTCTACAGACAGTATGAGAGTGTGGCACTTTGAAAAAGGAGAGGTCTTTTGTGTTGTGTTCTATTGTTTCTGTCATGCATTATTCTGCTTAGGACAAGAATAGTTCACATTCCTATTTTATATTAGAATTTTATATTAGAATTGCAGGAACATCAAAACCATATGAAGTGAAATTTCTGTCAGATAATTCTCAATTTGATCTAGTTTATCTCATTGGATGGGCCTATTTCTTATATAAATAAGGAGTTAGAGGTGGAGACAAATAGCAAGTTCTAGTTACTTCTATTAACAGGTAGTACAAAGCTCAATATGCATCAGAATGGTACTTTAAAGAGTTCTTAGCCTTGTAGAAGTGATGCAGGCTCTTGTAAGCATTATTTATTTATTTATTTTCAATTTTTCTTCTATAGATGACATTCAATATTATTTTTATATTAATTGTTGGTGTAGAGTATCATGGTTAGACATTAATATAATTTACAAAGTGATCCTCCCAATAAGTCTAGTACTCACCTGACACCACACATAATTATTACAATATTATTGACTATATTTCCTGTGTTATACTTTACATTCCTGGGACTATTTCCTGACTACTGATTTGTACTTCTTAATCCCTTCCGCTTTTTCACCCAGTTCCCCCACCCCATCTGTCAACCATCTGTTTGTTCTCTGTATCTATAAGTCTGTTTCTGTTTTGCTTGTTTGTTTATTTTGTTCTTTAAATTCTGGTTATTTATTCGAAGAAATCCAAACCACTCATTTGAAAAGATATATGCACTCTTTGTTCATTACAACATCATTGTAATTTACAATAATCAAGTTATGAAAGCAACCTAAGTACCCATCAATAGACACATGTTTTTATCACTGTGAACTTGCATAAACTTTAAAACATGCAACACTATGCCCTACTGAAGCACCAGATATAGTAAAGACATTTCACAAAATAAACACCGAAGTCAAACTCTGAGACAATCTGATGTATGGACAAGGTATATGGCAAGTCACTATGGAGCCTCAGTGCCCATCAAGAGGTCAAGCTCATTTAGGTAGCTTTGGGGTGTTATGTCAAAGTTGAAATATTTTTTCACAGATGCCTAAGACTGTGCTCATTGTATACGTTATTAAATCTATACTAGAGTTTGATAGGGCAAGATAGATAAAATGTTAAATTTGTCAGAAAGAATCAAAATACAATAAAAATCCTTATATATTAAATTGTAAAAAAATACATTGTGTGATATATATATATATATATATATATATATATATATATATATATATATACTGTCTTGAGGCAATTTCAAAGCCCTGGCTAGTGGCTAGTTCGCCTTCATAAGGAGCCAATTAATTCCATATGACCTCCCCTCTGATCAGGCTCTCACATTACAAGGCCAGTATACATGCACCTTAATCAGACCTAGGGCCATGCACCGGACACTCAGGGATAGTCCCTATGTCCGAGAGATCTGAAAATTATTTGAAGCAGCCAATCCATACCCTGATGGTGATACATAAAGTACTCCTTGTAGCTCCAGCTTGCCATTACTCTGTTCCTGGGTACAATTTTCTATGTAATCTTGCCTGGCAGCTTTATCCCTTCTGGAGTTACAAGTTACAAAACAATTCTGCCTTTCATATATCTGAATGTTATTGGATTATATCCCACCATCAAACAAATCTTTGACTCTCATAAAATATATATAGTATAATCAGTACTGGACCAGAATACATAAATCGTAATGAAGACTGTCATTCATTAGCTAGACAATGCATTGTAGATATAACAGCCAGATTGAAATTATCCTCACTGAGGCCACATTCTGTGAGAGTGAGGTAATACTTCTATTATTTCCTCTACTACAATGATCAGGTGGAAACCACCTTTTTCTATTACACAGAGTGGGGGTTCTTAAATTAGTATTAGGTTGGTGCAAAAGTCACTGCGATTTTTGCAATTATTTGTAACCTTTTAAACCACAATGACTTTTACACCAACCTAATACATTACATACAAATGTACATGCAAACAAACATACATTTAGTGGAAAGAACATATGGATGTTAACAGATTATTAAATAGTTGCATAGCTTCCCCAAATTTAGATATCACTGAACTAGAAGAATCTTTATCCTAAGATCTTATGAAATCAAGAACACAACAATGATTGAATCAAAAAATGAAAATAATATAAATATACTTTAGAGTTAGTTCATGTATAATATAAAATGCAAAAGTATTATAAATTTATACATCTTCCCTACAAAAGACCTTGTAAAAACCTTAAGTTTGATGTGGCGAGAAATTATATTTATCCTGATTCTATCAGCCTTGTACTTTTCCATGTGCTTCCACGGTTCTGATGATGCTGTTTTAGGTTTTTTCATATCAGTCAGATTTCATTTGGGATGTCTCCTGATTTTCAGGTATTAACATTTTTTTTCACAAATATTCAGTTGCTAGTACACAATTTATTTTAACAACAACAAAAAATATCCTATCGAGTGTTTCATTTTTTCTTCCCTTTAATATAATCAGAAAATCGCTTCCAGTAATCCATTACTCTGAGGAAATTACTTCTGTTCTTCTTCATAGCAATAGATGCCATTGCTTCCGAATGCCTAGTAATTTAAGTATTCTGTGCTCAGGCCTACTGTCTTTGTGTTCTGCCTATGGAAGGGCTGCTTTATTACTCTCCACTTGCCATAAAAAATAATAATTTGCACATTTAATATAAACTGAGAAAATAATTGTTAATATAAGTATTAAAACAATAGCACTCCCTTTATAAATATGTGTTGTAATGACTTTATAAATAAGTGCTAGCTAGCATCAGCAATTCTCATAGTTTACTAGTTGGCTTTTCAACATTACCAACACATGGATTATTTTGCTCAAACTCTAAGCGCTCTCCAGTCCTAGAATCTCCCTGTATTCACTGTAAGTCTGCTTTTGCCTTGGAGGTGTTTCCCAAGTCAGGTGTACAGTAGCTCCTGATTCATGATCTCGCAGGGCCCAAGGACAACCAAAGCAGTTTAATTTAATAAGAGAACAATTACATGAAGCAGGTTCCTCCAGACAGCGATATCATCAGTGAAGTGAGAACTAGAAATACACTTTATGTGTTCCAAACAACACTGCGCTGATCGTTTGGTTAAAAATGGTCCAAGACTGTTAGTATTGTGATAAGTCTGACAGAAGTAGGTACAGCTTTTCTCAGGTTGAAGTCTCATGAGTTATAGGCCTCACAAAGTACCTATAATAAATCTCCAGGGAAAATGAATCTCTCTCTCTCTCTCTCTCTCTCTCTCTCTCTCTCTCTCACACACACACACACACACACACACACACACACACACACACAAACACACACTCTTTCTCTCATACATATTCACACAAACACAACTTACAAAATACACATCGTAACAACCAAACCCAAACAGCAAAATAAGACCTATAAAAGACTTCAGATACAGGAATTGCTACACCATAATTAAAGTAGTTCAAACATAATAGGAGTTTAAACATATATAAGCAGAAAATAATTTTTTAAAAACATACTTTAATAAATAAAACAAAATAAAGTAATTGAAATGTAAAATCCAATGTATTAGTTTAATCACAAATTGACATTTTAGAAGAGCATAGTAAACCAGAAGATAAATCTATGGAAATTATCCAGGATGCGTCAGAGAGATTAAAAACAAAAAAATGAAAACTATGGACAAGCTTAATGTTCATATGAACAAGACCTGGAGAATAATATGGAAAGCTGGAGTTGTAGAAGGACAAAAAAAAAGTTATAAAGTCACAGATATCACTGGACGATATACAAGCCAAGAGTTGTCCAGAAATTATGAAAAAAATTATATATTCACAGAGACTATGAATTTTTGTGAATGATGGCCCATTATACTTTGACCTTTGAATTTGCTTATCTTTACTTAATTAAAAGTTCAAAATTTAGGCTTGTGTGAATGAAAGTAATATTAATAAAAAGAGATCAAAACCTAGACACATCAAGGGCATGACACAAAATGAAGGAAATAATTATGCATCCTAATATGCTAGGTAAAGATATTAAAATGTAATATGTTATCCAAATCGCACAGCAAACATATAAAAACTAAATATGAGTGAAAAGTAAACATTTATTTGATTATGGAACAGAATTGTAAATAGCTTCCATCTTTAGTTTTTGCATCTCTGTTATTTTAATTTGCTTTGCAATAAAGTAACATTTTTTAAGTAAGAAATGGAATGAGAAGAAGGAAATTTATATATATTGAATACCACTTTTGTGTTGGCTGATTTTTTTTGCAATGCATCCATCAGTTTTCATTATATCCTTTCATAGAAGTACAGAAACTAAGACTTAGAGAAGGTAAATATTTTTTTTTCCCCTAGAGTACAAACTTTGGGGGGGGGGGGGAGGGAAAGAGCAAAAACCAGATAGCAAGTCACATTTTCTAATTTCTAATTTAAACTGAAAATCTCTATACTTTGGAAAGTGTTTATCCAAATTTGGTCATTATAATATGAATTTATGAGGAAATCAGAATTGAAATGGAAACAACTAAAAAATATAAAATAGATGAGGATCTCCGTACCTTCACTATATTTCTGATGGAGAACAGAGAAAAGACCCTTGGAATATGTTGTACTTTTATACATTATTTCACTAGTATTGATTTATAAATTGGTAGGGTTTTAATTTTTTGTCTGAGGTTTTGTTTTATTTAAATCTTTTGTTGTGACAAACCAATGGGATTCCTATATGATTTATTCAAATTCCATGTGCTCCTCTGCCATCAAAATCTTTACATTACTTAAAACAAAAAAAAATTAAAAGCCAGAGAAACCACTTTTAATTTTGGCTAAGGAAAAAACAGGCACAAAATGGAGCCTACAAATTTCTTCAGAATATTTGAATATATTTATATTTATTATAAAGTTTTAACTTTCATATTTATGGTAAAAAAAAAGTCACTGATCAATATTGGCTACTTAATAGTGAAAAGCAAAAGTATGTCTAAAAACACGCAAATAACTTCTTTAGTTGTATAAAAATAGACCTTTATAGCAGTTTTATTTTTTAACTACAATTTTCTATATATCTACTTGGTTTTATATCAGCATTTAACCATGCTATTCCTATCAGTGTATAAATTCTTCTCTAATTTTAACTAAATAGATGCTATTTTATATGTGATTGAAAGCTATACTGAGTTTAAGAACAGACACCACTCATTGATTTCATCTTGGCTTCTACCTGTGCTTCGCAAACATTTTTACCTGAGTTGGGTTGAGTTGAGTTGAGTTATGGTTTGATTTTGTTTATCTTTTTTCTTTGTTTCTTTACTAAAAGGTAATCATTTCATTTCCACATGCTCCAAAATAGTAGCTCTGTCCAAGTTTTTAAAGAAAGATGTGTTACTTCCCAAGGCATTTCAGTGTATACTGAACATACACTGTTTCCCTTTTGCTTTTCATAATTTACCACAGAATGTATTTTCTTCTTCCTATTTCTTACATTTATTTATTTATCTATCTATTTACTTATTTATTTATTTTTACAGTCTAGCAAAATTAGAAACTAATGCTGGACTCTAACTTCTGTTGTCTTTACACCTGGCACTGCCTTACCACTTAGTATCATCTGTAGTACACTGAGAAACACAGTAGAGGATAAAGCTGTTACAACAAATCTGCGTTTCATGCATATATGGGTGAATGGCACCATCCTCCTGTAAAACTTTCACATTGTCTGGAGTGTAATATAACTGGGATGTCAGATTGTTGGTCTTCCAAAGGACATGCTGAGATTTTTTGATTCACTTCTCTGA